>NW_027367898.1:0-53927 GCF_046119375.1 Phyllobates terribilis | reverse complement strand
TGGAATTTATTGAGCATTGAATTCTTTATTTTAGTGCTAGATTGATCACCTAGGATTAAAGTCTTTATTCATAATTGTTAGGATATATTAATGGTGTTCACCTTGACCATTTCCTTAGAAACAAGCATGAACACTTAGATCCGGTTTGAATTAAGTCTTAGTGTAGAGAATTGCATTGTAGGCTAGTCGCGAAATGCCTATTCCTTGGTATTCTTATCATTAATGCTTCTATTGATTTGAACTATAGTCGTTCGTTGTAGTTAATCAATTTGGTTAGGTTTAGTATGCTCAGTTTGAGGTACTAGATACTTGTCGCATAGGAGTAGGATCAAATATGCTAGGTTATGTGTTCTTAAGGAATTACAATGATGTTCATCAACCAAATAACATGAATCTGCTTGCTAAGCATCATTTTAATTAGTTTTATAAATCATATTTTCGTTTTTTTTTATTAGTTAGTTTTAATCAATCAAAAAACCCCTTGTTTTCTAAATAGACTTTGTTCTAGGTAAAGTTTAAATAAATTAATAGCCTCTTGTGGGTTCGACCCTTACTTCCGCAATATTCTAATTAATAGGATTTAGTGTCAGTTAGGTATAAATTAGGCGAGATTAAGATCTCGCCATTATTTGTGTAAACGTCGTGTTTGTTTAAAATCCGATTCTTTCTAATTTTTACTACCGGATAAACACATCGTCGCATATCAACTTGCAGTAAAACTCATGCACTTTTATTTAAAACCCGTGCACTGTACATTAAAACTCGTGCATTTTTCAACAAATCACATGCAGTTCTTAATAGAACACATGTACTTTATAGTGAAACTCATGCTCTTTTCATGTACTATACATCAAAACTGGTGCACTTTTGACAAAACACATGCAATTTTCAATATAACTCATGCATTATATATATTAAAACTCATGTACTTTTCTTTAAAACCCATGCACTTTACGTTAAATTTATACATTTTTCACTAAAGCACATGCAATTTTCAGTATAATACATGCTTTTGATATTAGAAGTCATGATCATGCACTTTATAGTAAAATGCTTGCACTTTTTAATAAAACTTATATACTTTTCTATAAAACTTAGGTATTGTTGAACTCGTGCACTATCAACAAAACTCGTGCACTTTTTAACAAAACTCATGCCGTTTTCAACAAAACTCATTCACTAATGCCTAGAAACCATGTCTTTCTATCATAAATTAGTTTGTACATCTACCAATCAAATAAACTACTAAGACATGGATAGATATCATGCACTAATGCACGTAATCTCTGCATCAATGGACATACCACCCGCACTTTCATCAACTACAAATCAAATAAACACACGGTGATTTTGATCCAAAACTATGAAATATTTAACTACCTCACTTCTCCGGCTGAACTTTATCGACCTCGACTCTACCTCTCTTCTTCTACTGAACTTCATCAACCTGCATTTTTCGGTTGTTCTTTTCCTTCGTTTCTGGTTAAGTATAGATTAGGTTTAATAAAAGTGTGAGTTTATCATACTTACTAGCGATTACCTTCATTTGTTGCTTGAGAGGTTGAGTGTGAGCCAGATTGAGTTCCGGAGTTGGAGTTCGACATTATTTGTTGGTTTTTTATGATGATTTCGAATGAGGTTGTGATTTGGTAGGTAAGAAGCTATGGTTTCAAGATTATCACAAGTGCTTGGGAGATTTTCGCTTGTAAGATTTTGAAACGCCGTGTCTTTGATCGCTTTTGGCTCTTTTTTGATGAGCGGAATTAATGTGTGTGGACGTATATAGCGCGTGGACGGATTTTGGCCCAATGACACGCGCATCTCCCTAACCGTTAGATAGCCGTAGGCCGTTTTATTTCCCACTTAAGGGGTCATTCTCACCAGATCCGATCCTTATAATAATTTTTTGTTGTTATTGTTATTTGTTAGGTCTATGGAAAAAATATTAGAGAAATAAATGCTATAAATTCTCTTTGACATAGCTACAGTGGATCCAAAATTTTACATATCTAATCACATTTGTCGTCTGCAAGATATAAGATATTCCACTGTTATCGCGGATCAAACAAGGTAGTAGATTTGTTAGCTTTTGTAGAGTATGCATCAGATGACATTGCTTAAATCCAAAATCAAGTTTAGAGGATAGAGCATTCTACTATGTCAGGATGACGGGGCGCAGACTCGCTGATTTTTCGGCTTTAAACCGTTAATTAATTATATAAAATTTATTATTATCTAAAATAATGACATGAAATGGCCTCCACCCCAGAACAAAAAGATGATATTTGAGTGTTAAACTTTATATAGTCTGTAATCAATGTCATTCGTAGAATTTGGCAGGTCCCATAGAGTATCAATAAAATTATTGAGGACATACACAAAGAGTTTCAGTTTTTCAAGGAAGTCAAGACTTTCCACTGCTTCAGAGAGAATAACAAGGTTGCGAATATAATAGCATCAAAGGAAGTAGAAAATATAGACATTAGTATGATATGTAATGTAGGTAATATACCTGATACTCATATTAGCACTCTGCGAGAAAGGTTGCGTGCATCGCAACATTTGCTCCTTAATTTTCTTTCATCTTTTATATGCATTATCATTTATAATAATGAGGTGAGTTCCGGTGAAAACAACTTTTATGGTATGAAGTGTGAAGCATGTAGAGCCATTAGATTAGAAAATGGAAGACTGAGATTAAAAGATGGGTTTTTTAATGAATCCACGCAGTGGCATTTTTGTAATTAATGATGAATTGTTATTTTTATTTTTATTTTCGTTTTCTGGGTGATTTTTTAATCCCTTTAGATGTGAACATTAGCTTGTTATATATAAATATTAAAGTATTATATGTGTACTCGAGAAAATTCGCACTTCAAATCATAAAAATTGTTTTCACCCAATCCTTATCCTTAATCCTTATCCTTATAATAATAGGGGATTGATTCTACGGTCTAAAACCGCGCCTTTATAATTCTGTGTTCACTCCACAGTCCACCCGGAAGTCAATCTTCGTCGTCTTCCTTTCGCCTGTCTTTGTTCCAAAAATTTTGTAATCTTCTGGATTCAACTTCTAACATTCAATAATTCATTAAGCTCAACCTCTTCTTCAGTTATAAATTTCAGCACTCCTCTTTGAAATCAAACCTCCAATTTAACAAACAACACTCCCCAATTTCGCGAGCTTCATCAACCGAGCTACCCTCATGGAGAATCCTGGTAACCAAAACCAAATCGGCGACAACAACCACCATGATGGAAATCGCCGCCGTCCGAACATGAATTGGCTAGTCCGATTCAAGTACCGCAAACAAGAAGATCCACACAACGAGATGCGAAACGTCCTACTAATCGTCTCCGCCCTAATCGCCGCCGTAACCTTCCAGGCCGGCGTAAATCCTCCCGGAGGCGTCTGGCAAGACTCTTCTGACGGCCATATCCCCGGAAGCGCCATCTACGCC
The DNA here is from genome assembly GCF_046119375.1 of Phyllobates terribilis. Taxonomy (NCBI): domain Eukaryota; kingdom Metazoa; phylum Chordata; class Amphibia; order Anura; family Dendrobatidae; genus Phyllobates; species Phyllobates terribilis. The sequence continues at coordinate 50,466 of NW_027367898.1, read as the reverse complement.
TCTCACAAGGAGGCGTTCTACGTTTTTCTAGTCTTCAACACACTCGCACTTTCCTCCTCCATTTTAGTGATTATAAGCTTGACTTTTATGTTTCCGTTCTCCGTGGAGATCTGGATCGCTACTATCTCGATGATTATAACCTATGGGTCCTCCGTCTTCGCAATTACTCCCCGTGGACCACCTGGTCACCGGAACTACAAGTTCCGGTATCTCCTGATTACGGCCGCTTTTCCCATTGTCGCTAGAATGTGCGTCGAAATTTGTAGGTATGTGAAGCGAAAGTACGATATCAGCTTCACTAGACTTATTCAACGGGGTGTGGAGTGATGGATTGGTTGATCTTGGGGAGTTTTGCGTTGTTTCTGCTTAATAATTTAATGCAGTGGTGTTCATGTGTGGTGGTGATTAGTTGTTTGGTTGAAGTGATTAGCAGTGGAAGTTCATTATAATTAGGCTCTGTTTGGTGATGGATTTGGTGGTTAGAAGTGTGGATGTTCAAAGTTAAACTTATTTGCATTTTATGATATGTTTTTAACGGATTTAAAGTTGTTCAAGGTTTGTATCAGTTCAAGGTAATAATGTACTGATGAAATGGTTTCCTTCATTTTGTGAATGCTTGTACTATTGCGTTTGGAATTGGTCAAAGTTTGACTGTAATGGAATAATACGTTGATTGGTCAATGACATAGTTATGTAGATAAGGGAAGGGCAAGCACTAGGATTCTCACACAATATAAAACGGATATAATATTTTTTGAAAGGATAAAAAAAAGGATATAATTTGAACTGCGCAAAAAAGGCAATTTTTAAATAACAGTAATGGTTTTTTGGTCTTTTTTTTATATTTATTTTCTGCAAAGCAAAAAGAACCCTAAGCTACTGTGCGTTTTTTGGTCGGATGGTATTATTTGTCTTGTAGTATAATTTTCATATTATAGAACAAATATTTAAGATAAGATTCTAAAATTATTAGTTTAGTTTTAGTTAAAATTTACTCCCTCCGTTCTTCTCACTTTTTTAACATTATTCATCGATTAAGGAAATCTTGTTAATAACTTTCAATATATAAGTAAAAATATAGTCATGAGTGATCTTGTTTGATTCGTCTCAAAAAATGTTTTAAGAATATCAAAGGTTTGAGATTTTTAGATGAATATATTTAGATATATATACGATAGAAAATATGTATCGGCAAATGTAAAAAAAAGAAACAGAAAGCAGAATATGAGATAAATGGAGTAGTTTTTGAAATAAAAATAATAAAATTATTAAAGATATAATTATTATAATAATTTCTATAATTAATATTAGTTGAGGATATAAATGGATTACCCTTAATATTGGAGAAAGTATATTAGCAAGTTAAGGTCGTTAAATTAGTTTAAACATGTTAAGCTAATTTAATAGTACTATAAGTTTACTGGACGTTAAATCCAAAGCTTAAGTAAAAGTGTTGTCTAACGGAATGGACCAGTTAGTTTATATATTAAATTTGAGGGTTTTGCGGGAAAACACCCTTTATATGGCCCACTTTGACATATAACATCCCTTATATAAAAATTTATTTTGGCACATCCCTTATTTGAAGTCTATTAGCAAAGTCCCACCCATGGCCTATTTCTGTTAGATTTTCTGTTAAAATCGAGTGAATTATTATTTTACCCTTACCTATAGCTTCACTTGTTTTTTTAATAAAGATTGGCTTATCAACACTGATTGGTATTTCTTCATGTTGTTGAGGACTGTAAAGTGCTACTGATAATCAATAGACACAAGTCAAGAAAACAAAATCTAGGAAAATAGATATGAACATCATCCTTAGTACATCATGAAATTCAGAATCAAACCACTCTTTTTTAAATCCCACAAATATCTCAATGAAATTCACCTAGATTACTCCGTTTCATTTAGTAGAAAGTATGTGATCTAACCTCAACAGAATGTGCTTAAAAATGTAATAATGGTAGTTCAAGTTGAATTGATTTATTAAATTATTTTATTAACTAAACCAATTTATTATTTGTTTAAGTCAGATATATAGTCACATCTCTTGTTCATAATCAAAACTAATAAGTCGAGTTTACGCAAAGACTCATTAAAACCTATAAGAAGATACCTCACTACAGAAAGTGTATGCAATCCTTTTTAACTACTGCAGTACCACCAACAAACCTCTACTTCATATTTAAGACAAATTGAGATGATTCAATAGATGTACCAAACTCTACCAATTAAACCAAACAAACCGTAGACCGGAATCAATTGATTGACATATTGAAGAAACCAACGGAGAAATTGAGGCTTGAATCAAGCAAGCCAACAACTGTAGAAATCTGACCTAACCCTAGAGCACCAGGTGAAACAACAAAATTAACTCTATAAAAACAAAATCCGACATAACCAAGCGAACCATGAATCAGTTAAAACGACAAAAAATAACCCTAAAACACCAGTAATTAGGAAAATATTAACCAAAAGTAATAAATCGAAATCTGAACTTACCTATTGTTTCTGGACAATGTTTTGTCGAAATTAGTCGGTTGCCTGGTGTCGTCGCCTCTTGCTTCTCATGCAATCCACGGCCTAGGGATGCAGAGGACAGACTACTTCTGGGCGATGGGTGATGCTTTCGGTGTCGATGGGAACAACCAGCCTTTCGGGAAATCACCATCCGTGCTACTGTATCTTGTCTACTGTTTTCGCCGGTGCTAGAGGGAGGTAGGTAGCGCGAGAGGAATGGAGATGGAGAATCAGTGGTGAGAAAATTCGGCGGAACATGGACTAGGGAGGTTATCGCGATAAGGAGAAAGACGCTGCTTTTGTTTTCTTATTTTGCAAGACGCACTATTGGTTTTAAATAGCATTACCAGACGAAGAAGAAAGAAGCCAAATCATGAGGAAGAAGAAGAAAGAAGCCAAATCGTGAGGAAGAAGAAGGGTAAAAGTGTCATTTCACGGGTTTTAACAGAAAATCTAACGAAAATGGGGCAGGGGTGTGACTTTGCTAACGGAATACAAATAAGGGGTGGGACAAAGTAAAATTTGATATAAGGGGTGTTATATGTCAAAGTCGCCCATATAAGGGGTGTTTTCTTGCAAAAAACTCATTAAATTTTAGGAATAAGTTGTTATTAATTTTTTAAGGGGTGAACGTCTCAAGCCATTATATAGAGTTGGTTGGGAGTCTAGCAACCAACTGCACACCTACACCCCTTTTAACAGCAAAGTTCAATCTATGAAAAATAAAAGAATACACATTAGTACTGACAATGTTGCTTTGAGCGACCAGAGTGATCCTAGTAAGAAAATCAATAGCATCACTTTCTAATTCTCCAAAGGTAGAGAAAGCAAATGCAATAAACCGATAATCATTCTTCATGCACTTATCATCATACTTCTTCTTTTTCCTAGCGACAGCAGCAGAAATAGCAACCCCAGGAACAAAAGCGGGAACCCCTACACCCGTGTCAGGGGGGGAAACGCCAGTAACATCCAAAACATACGTCTTTTCCATTGTCCCAACAATGGACAAGTAGATCAGAAGGACGAAGATCTCTTCCATCCTCAGATAAGAACCCCATAGGCACTTCCTTCTGCACAAAGACACCAGCCTGAGAGCAAATATCCCCTAAAACATCTCGGACCAAGTTATGCCGAAACTTGAGCCCAACATCATTACCACAGTGCAACGCATGATCACCAAACCAGTCCATGACACAAGAAGAGCAACAAGGACATGTAAAACCATTAGGGAATATAGCAATCCCAAGATGATACTGAATAACACACCTGAACTGTCTTGGCTGCATCGTTTGGGCAAGCCCGGGGATGGGAATAGTCCTCAAAAAATCCAAGGAATGGGATGACCGATTGCTAATGAGGACAGCTTTCTCACAGGAGCTAGGGTTGAAACAAGTCACCAACTTTTTCTCTACCATATCGAAGTACACTGTAGCCAATTGTTTCATAAACGGAGGGGGGGGGGGCTGATACATCACGGAATAAAACAAGAGGATCAAAATCACACACATCCCTAAAGCTGCTCAAGGCCAATTCACACGCCGGTCCAGGATCAATAGCACCACAATGACGAAGCAAACGGTTCTGGAGGTCAAGAGACTGAAGACGTGAGGCGACAAATGCATAATGGGACGAATCATGAGCAGTATAGACACCAAACCCACCAAACCGAAAAGGCAAAGTAGCACACATCCATTGCCAATTACCAAACCCTCCGGCACCTGCTACAATAATTTCCTGAAGAGCCTTCCTCAAACCAAGATCAAAGGTGCGATGAGAAGAGCCAAGCATCTGAGGGGGACATGTCCGGAGAGAGAAATACAACCTGTCAACCCCAACACAACTACGGAGAAGAAGGAGGCTCGACTGCGGGTCATTGAGCCTAGACATAGCTTCCATCAACCCCACTACTTTGGAAACCCTATCCTCGATCAAACGACTACAGAAGCCTACATCCAGACTAACAGGCCCTCCAAGAACCTTGACCCCATCCAATGGCCGAGCTAAATCAAGAGGAAAAAGCGCAAGATCAAAACTCCTCGGATCAGGGTTAGGCCAAAATAATTCCGTCATTGCAACATTGAGATGCGGCCCAAAAGAAAGCCCTTCTCCAATAATCAACTACAAAGCATCAGAAACCGCACCTGAATCACCAATATTAGTGTCATCATCTAGATACCAATCCATGAGATCCAGGTTACACCTTTCATTGATCAAATGAACGAGAGGACAAGGTGAGCGCAAAAAGAAAAGGCCCTAAAGGATCCCCTTGATGAACACCTTAACACGACCATAAAACAGAATCACCATAATATAGCATAGTCGGGTGTGCGTAACAGAACTCACCCCAAGGGGAAAGAGAAGGGAAGCAGTTACGGACCTCAAGAAGAATGGAACCTCGGTCTAACAAGTTAAAAGCACTCCTAAAGTCAACCAGAAGCATAGACATACTATCGTCACCCCCTTTCGCCTCAACCAGCATGTTGACAGCATGAAGGATAGCCTCACCCCCATTAGCAACTCCCACTCCAAACTGAAAATCCTCCAAATAATTCTCAACCTCTTTCCCAGCCACACTAGCTGCAACCTTAGAGACAAGCCTCCTCCAGATCGTCCCAACTGCAATAGGCTGAATCCCTCCACCGGGCATAACAAAAGGCATAAGCGGAGCACTAGCAACAAACTCACCCAAAGAAGGAGGGTGCATACCAGCAAGAAACAAATCAACCACCGTTGTGACCGAGGTGGCTAAATCATCAGCAACAACAACAACAACTTTTCCTAAAACATCAACAAAGTGTTGGGCCCAAAACCTATCATGCCCACAAGACGTGCCTTTAGGAAATCTTTTGATCTTACCTAGCACAACCTCCTTGGTGACGGAAATCGCCTCGCTAACACCACCAGCGGGAGGTAAGAAAGGATCCGGAGAATGGGGGTGTTTCTCCTCTAACTCTCTCAAAGTCTCTATGTCATTGGGCGCAACCCCAGAGGACGTCAAGACCCGAATAGCAACGGTGAAATGTCCATCACCCACTTTCCTCAAACACAGCCTCCTATTCACCTCTTCCAAACTAGTCTCCCTATACACAACACTATCTACACCCCCAGAAGAACCAAAACCAACAACCCATTCCTTAAGAACCTCTTTGATCAAAATCTCTAGGCCACCGAGCTCTCTCCAAACCTTGAGAGCACGAGCAATACCCTCAACCTGGCAACTTCCCTTTCTCCCCCTCTTGATACTGGGCTGAGACCGAATAACCCTAAGGGTACACAAAGGAAGAAGTAGCAACAAGGACGTTGACTGATGTAACTAGGGCTGTCCAAAGTATGGTTTTAACCGAATCCGAATCCGAACCGAACCGAATAAACCAAAACCAAACCGAACCTATGGTAATTCGGTTCGGTTTTCGGTTTGTATATTTTTGTAGTTCGGTTTTCGGTTCGGTTTGGTTCGGTTCGGGTTCGGTTAAAACCGAATAAAACCGAAAACCGAACCTATAATTTTTAAATGCCTAAAAATCCCTAAATTAGCTAAAATTTTAAATGTAAAATCTAAATATAAAATAATATGCACACAAGTTATGTTTAATTTAGATTTTTTAATAATATTAAAGCTATATTTAAATTTATTACTCGGTTCTTTGGTTTATTCGGTTTTCAATAATTCCAAAAACAAAACCATAAAACTTTTTTCGGTTTATTCGGTTAAACCGAAAACCGAACCGAACAAAACCGAACCGAAACCGAACCGAACTAGTTTAGTTCGGTTCGGTTTTCGGTTGGCTTTTTTGCCTAGTTCGGTTTTCGGTTCGGTTCGGTTTGGTTTGGTTCGGTTCGGTTTTAAACGAATGAACAACCCTAGATGTAACCCTCTTGATATCGGACTGTTATATTTATGATTAAATGTTAACCAAGATATAACTTTTTAAGGACGTTAACTTATGTCGTTAAAAATCATTTTGATATATATTAGTAATCTGATTTTAAAAAAAACTCTTGTACTTGAAATAACAAATTAATGTTATGTATTTTTTATATTGTTAAAAAAAGACATAAATATATCATGTAAAGCACCAACAACACCAGCATTTATTAAAAAATCACCATCAGTAACAACATCAAATATAATATACAATAATATTGGCTTCAGCGGGTGACTCTTCATCGAACGAATGATCAGGTACATCCTTGATTCAGGGCTACTAGAAGATGATAGTATGTTAAGATATATTGCCTATAATATGATGCTTTTATCCTATATCCTAGCAAATTTTGAGATCGTTAATGCTGGCTTTGGGATATCTTATAATGTATTTTGTATCCAGGTTTTCAATTCTTGTTATGACAATAGATGGTTCCCTGTGTGGGCCGTAATCTGGATTTTAGCCCATAGGTTGAATGTTAGATTGGGCATGAATGTTGAAGACTCAGTTTGTTCTATAAGGTTTGTATGTGACCGGTATAATTCCGAATGGGCCATATCATTACTGCTCTTGAATTTACAGACTTGTTTTGTAAATCAGGGCATCATGATATATCCACTTCGGAATACCTATATGTGTGATATATATAATACCCTGAATCATGAATATTATTATATTTACTATACATTATATGACCCTTATATTGATAAGGTAAGTTATCACTTTATTAATTACTATTATTACTGTCTCATTGATACCCTCCGGTTCCTTCACAATATTCACAAAAAATATATGATACTCTCGGGTATCCTTTTATCTATTCACATTTTCACATATATGATACTTTCGGGTATCCTTCTCTTCATTATCAAAATGTATATGATACTCTCGGGTATCTTTCTCTCTATTTACAATTTTATATAAATGATACTTTCGGGTATCCTTCTAAACAATTACAAGTCATTGAATCTTATAAGGACTCATTAAGTTGTGTCAAGAGACACCTTTTAGGTTTATAAATTTTCAAGAGTTATCTATGAAAGTCGCATATTGGAATTGCAGAGGAACAAGACGAACTGATTTTTGGACTGAAATTTCCTTTATTAAACGTTCCAACAACCTTGATATATTATGTCTAGCCGAAACTAAATCTAATAACATTCCAAATAATAATTTCATTCATAAATTAGGTATAAAACACATTCATATTAGCCCAGCTGATCAATCAAAAGGTGGTCTATGGATTCTTCTTTCACACACTATCAACACTAATTTCTTCAAACTTTGCTACAACAAGAATAACATAATTATCATCAACTACAACAATAAATCCATTGAATTTCTTTTAATATTCATATATTCTCCTTCTAATAGCTTATATAAACCTCCCTTTTGGGATAAACTTTCCAAAAAAAATCTATCAATTTAACTTACCATTTCTTATTATGGGTGATTTCAATGAAATAGTCTGTGCTTCTGATAAATGGGGAGGTTGTATCCCAGATCACAGTAGATTTAACCGCATTAATAACCTTACTAATAACTTTGGTTTAGTAACAGTACCAGCTATAGGCTTTCCATACACATGGCGAAAATCTACCAATTTTGCGTCTACTATTTTGGAGAAACTTGATCGATGTATGATTCTTCCTTTATTCCATAATTGGTATAAAACAGTTGAAGTTAATCATTTACCTTTCACAACTTCTGACCACTGTTGTATTATCTTAAAATTTGAAAACAAAGTTGAGTTTAAAAAATTTCCTTTTCGATTCGAGAATGCATGGATTGAACACCCTCAGTATGTTAAATTGGTAAAACAAGCTTGGTCTTTTAATCAAATAGGTTCTTTCATGTTCAACCTTTATATGAAACAACGGAAATTAAAACAATTATCGAAACAATGGAAAAAACAATTTACTAATAATAATCACAATAAACTTATCCAGACTTCCTCAAACCTTATTAAAACACAACACGAACTTCTGAACAACCGAATAATACATTTATCCATACTAAGCTTCAAAACATTTATAAACAATATAATTCCTTGTTGTCGTTCCAACACACATTCTGGGTTCAAAGAGCAAAAATCAAAAACACTTTTCATGGACAAAAACACTAAGTATTTTCAACAAATAGCAAAACAAAGATCCTTCAAACAGAAAATCACTACCTTTACAGCTCTAGATGGTATTCAATACACAAACCAAAAAGAGATCCGTGAGGCTATCACTAAAGATCTTGTTAATCGATTTAATCCTCAACACATAAATCCGATTAACATTATTGGCTTCAATATAATCCCTACTATTATTACTCAGGATGATAATGAACAACTACTAAAAAATCCTTCAGAAGTAGAAATAAAAAATATTGTAATGAATCTCCCCAAAAATAAAACTTGTGCTCCGGATGGATTTTCTGCAGAATTCTATCAAGCATATTGGCAAATCGTTAAAAATTCTATTACTAGATCAATCCAGGCCTTTTTCCATAATGGTAATTTATTAAATGAAGCTACTCAATCTTTTATTTCATTAATTCCCAAAAATAATGATCCAAAAACCATTAACCATTATCGTCCAATCAGTCTTTATAAAATCATTACTAAATTAATATCTAATCGACTTCAAAATTTTCTTCCAAAACTAATACATCCGCTCCAAGGTGCCTTTGTTCAAGAAAGATTAATTCAAGATAACATCCTTATTGCGCATGAAATTTTTGACTCGTTTCATAAAAAGAAAAAAAGGTAATAAAGGTTGGATGGCTATTAAAATTGATATGGAAAAAGCATACAATAAAATTCAATGGCCATTTATAAAAAAAATGTTAATCTCATTTGGATTCTCTCCTGAATGGACTGCTTTAGTTATGACTTGCATTGAATCTTCTTCATTTTCTATTCTTGTTAATAATGAATCAGGCCCTGTTTTTAAACCTAAATGTGGTATTAGACAAGGTGATCCTATTGCACCATTCATTTTCATTATTGCAATGGAATATTTAGCCAGATACTTAACCATTGAATCTATTAAAAGTAACCACAAAGTTGGAATTAAAATTTGTAACCAAGGGAAATGTATTCCGTTTCTTAGTTTCGTTGACGACACTATTATTTTTGCAAATGCAAATGTTACTAATGCTAGATTCATCACAAGAACGCTTGAACATCTTTCCAATATTTCGGGTTTATGTATTAACTACGATAAAAGTTCAATTCAATTCTCTAAAAACATTCCTAATATTAAAAGAGATATTATTGCTTCTCAACTCAGGATCAGAATCACCACTTCAATGGAAAGTACCTTGGTATTCCCATATTAGTAGGTAAGATTAAAAATGAGTGTTTTGATTATGCTATAGACAAATTAAAGGATCAAATACCAAGTCGGAAAGCAAATTCATTATCCCAGGCTGGAAGAACTACTTTAATTCAATCAAATCTTATATCCCAAACAAATTATTCAATGCAAAGTTTCTATCTCCCAACAGGCATTCATAATAAAATAGATGACATCAACAAAAAAATTTTCTGGAATAAACAAACGCCTAATGCTAGATCTCTTATATCGTGGGATAAAATATGTCAACCAAAAAACATAGGGGGACTAGGTTTGCACAAAGCGCAAGATATAAACACTTCTTTGCAAATGAAATTAATTTGGAAATTAATTTCAGATGACAACAACACTTGGGTTCAAACTATTAAAGAAAAGTATCTTAAAAATAAAAACATTTTAAACTATAATAAAAAATTGAAACATTCTTGGCAATTTGGAAGACTTTTACACTTAAGAGATCAATTTAAACAAGGATTGTTTTGGGTTATCGGAGACGGGAAAAGTATTAACTTCTGGAACGATAATTGGATAGAAAATATAAATATTAAAGATTATTATAATCCAAATATCCACAATAGCCATTCGAAAGTATCCGATTTTATCTTAAACAATAAAGAATGGGACCCATTAAAATTAGCGTCCGTTCCGCCAACTCAAATAGTTAATCAAATCGTAAAGATCTACATTCCTCAGTCAGATATTCCAGATAAACTAATTTGGAAACTTTCTAGTTCAGGAGAGTTCAGTACCAAAAGTGCTAGGGAATTACTTTATAAAACAAACTCAACTAATAATTCGGAAATATTTCACAAAATTTGGAATCTCTCTTTATCTCCGAAAATTAAAATTTTTATATGGAAAGCACTTTCTGATTGTCTGCCAACGACTGAGAGATTAAATAGGTATTAGAACAGAGTTCCCCATCATTGCACGCCATGTAATTACCCTACTGAAACTATTTCTCATTTCTTTTTTGAATGTCCAAAAACAATTATGATGATAAGAAAATTAGAACAACACACGGGTATTACAATCAATCTTCCTCCGAATAATGCTTCCAATTTTGTAGACACCTTCAGTATTTTCCTCAATAATAATAAAATTATAGATCTCATATTCTTTCTATGGTATGAACTTTGGAGAGACCGCAATAGACTTATATTTAATAATAATTCAGCCAAAAGTTGTCCATTTAGTATGGCATATATCAACTATCAATCATGGACAACCACTGTTAACTTTAACTCTATAAAACATAAAAGCAAGAATCGTAGTCAGAACCGAAACCATTTTAAAAAACGGAAGAATTGTCCTCATTGGATAAAACCTCCTGAAAATTGGTATAAAATAAACTTCGATGCGGCATTTTCATCCAATGGTAAAGCATCTATAGGTAATATTATCCGTAATAACCAGGGAAAAATTATTCATATTTCTCATCATCAAACGAAAAGCTCTTTTCCAATACAAGCAGAAGCGCTGGCAGCGCTCAGGATATAGATCTAGACTATATTCTATATCTATGTAATCTATATAAAGTACCTGATAATCATATCAGGACTATGCGAGAAAGGATGCGCCGTGAGCATCCTTTGCTCCTTAGTTTCCTTACGGACTTTGTAAGCATTATCATGCATGATAATGCGGGATTGCCTCCTGGTTAAGAAGAAATCTCTTTTATGACATATAATAAAAAAAAAAAAACTACTATGTCAAACTTTACATGATATTTTTGTTCGTTGCTGTTCGTTTTCTTAATCAAGGGATGAGAATTTTGCATTTTTGAGGAAGGTGGCAGGCCCATATAGTAATGTGCTCCCACAGTATTATACAAGCCCAGTTTAGGAAGCCTGTTTTAATGGTCATGAAAAAAAAAAAAGTTAAAACACTTTTTCCTTAAAAAAAAAGGGTTAAAACCTGTGTTGCACGGACACGACTAAATCAAAGTCGATTCCGTGTCGGAAACGTGGACACACATAGGACACGGCCGGACACGGGAGGACACGGTCAAGACATGGCTCGGACAGGGTCAACATTTTCGGACACGACTGTACACGGATAGGACACGGATGGACACGGTCAACATTTTTTATTATTAAAAAGTAAAAATTAAAAGTATATAATTTAATCCTAAACAGTGTAAACACAATAGTTTTTGTTGCTTATGTTTGGTTAATGTTTAAACATTTGAATCAGACTATGTATTTTTGTTGAACTACTCAGTCATATTTCTATGGTTATTCGTTATTGTTTAAGCATTAGATTATACATTTCTTTTACTTATATATTCTGAATGTTTTGTCATTGACTTATTGGTTATTTTCATGTTACTGTATATGATACACATAATATATAACAAGAACAACATATATATTTGTAAGAGAGCTTTAAAATGGTATATAATATAAAAAATTTGCCGTGTCCTGCTGTGTCCTATATTTCTATTTTTCGAGATTGTCGTGTCCCCGTGTCCTTCCGTGTCCCCGTATCCGTGCAACACAGGTTAAAACTCTTTTTACAAAAACTTCCCTTCTGAATACTAACCGTTTCCTTCTTTTCATTTTTTTTTCAAAAAGGAGGTGGTGCATATATGCGCCAATATATTAAGGGTTTGTTTGGTAAAGTCTTGATCAAGACATTTTTCCATAAAATATTTATTATTTTATTTTATTTTTTAACTTGTTTGACATCGTTTTCCGTGATAAAAATATTTTTTACGGAAAAACGTAAAATGTCTTTATAATGCCTTTATAAAGACATTATCAAACAAACCCTAAGTTGCTAGTTCAAACAAATCGGGGCTTAGCATTGTCATCCAACAAAACGTCCGAGACGGAGTCCGGCGGTTCACCAAGAACGTGGGTACCATACCAAGGGAAACGTCAAAAGCAAGAGAGATTAGACGGTCCACAACGGTGTTAGCCTCCCTATACATATGATGAACCCGGACGGACCGTGATCTACAAAGAAATCTCTCGCAGTTGCGTGTCAGGCTGGCAAGAGGGTTGCGGGTTTGGACAGGTTTGCTGAGAAGTTGAGTCACCAAGGTGGAGTCAGTTCAAACGATCACCTGCGTAAGCTCGCGGTCCCAAGCCAATTGTAAATCCAGTAAGAGCAGTCTAGAGTTCAGCGTGGAGAGTAGGGTAGCTTCCCAGGTAGACTTGTACAAGTCGAGGTTGGGTCGGGTTCGGGCCGAGCTTTTTCGAATTTCCTATTCGAAAAAGTGGGCCGGGCTAAGCCCTTCCTGTTTGATTCGGGTTAGATTCACTGTCCAAGCCCATCCACGGGCGGGGTAGTCAGTCGGGCAAGGCCGGTTATAACTTATACATAGTTCTAAGTTATAAATTGCAATCTTACCTGTTAAGTAGTACAATTGATTGATTAAATGGTTAACTAATCTGCTGAGTTGGAGATTTATTATAATGAGTTGATAAGGTAATTATCTAAGAAAGACATAATTTTATAAAATCAAATATCAAAAATACAAACACATAATGTTATCGGGCTTTCGGGCATAGCGGCCCGGACGGGCTATTTTCATTGTCCATACCCGGCCCGTTTTCCACCCGGGTCGAACAGGTCCAGTCCGCTCAGGCTACAAACCTTGTACAAGCCCGTTTATATGGACGGACGGGTCGGGCGGGCTAGCCTGGACTTGTGAGAGACAAAGTCAGCAATCCGTTGGTCGTCCGCATTACAAATGATTCTGGCAACAGTCATGTCGTCCTGGGCATGTCGGAGGGCCCCGTAGGTGTTAATCTTTTACGATTTGTGTGAGGGTTTCTCCCAAGCCACCATGATCTCGGTTTTCTCCTTGATTGCACCCGTTGCAACCCACTGGAGGTGAACCTTGTGGAAAAATCCATCTTGTTCCTTCACAAAGCTCATCGATAAGGGCTTGTACCGTTTGACCATCAAACACTAAGTCATTCCGGTTCTTTCATATCCATTCAACCGCAGTGGCGAAGAGGGTTGAGTCTTTAATCTCTTATCTAAATCCTTACTTCCATTCTAAGTAATGTAGCAAAGCCATTCTATCGGGACGTCCGAGAAGAAGCTTAATCTAGCGCTGGTGGGGATGAGTTGCATACAAAATTCTCTTGATTTCGGGCAATCTCTAAAGAGGTGAATCAACACTCCTCCGCATCCTGGCATCGGGGGGAATCTGTGTTATTAGCGATGTGGCGTCGAACACTCTCAAGATTTGTCATGATCCTTCCATAAAAGACAAGCTAAATGAAGTAAATGATCCTCTCAGGCACTTAAGGCGTCAAACCTTAGAATACAGATCAATAATGGACGATGGAGAATGCTGAGGTACACCCCCTTTGAATGAGCATCGAGTAGGTGAAGAAGTAGTGTAGTCCCATATTTGTCTAAAGTCCAGGCTAAGGCGTCCATGGTAGTCCCTTCCGGCTCGACTCTGCAGGCATCCATCTTCATTAGCGTATGGGATGGTAGGAGATGATGGAAGAGGCTCCATTTCCAGCCACTAGTGTCATCCCGAAAATGCCGCACCACTAAATTTGTCGATGTATTCTTTGGAGTAGTGACGCGGAGGTCCAAGAGCGGGCAATCCTCGATCCAATGGTCTTCCCAAAAGCGACAGCAACCATCGTCACCAATACACCACTTGATGGCCTTGGAGGGGTTATTCTGGAAGCTCCACAAGAGGCACTTCTAAATGTACAACTCCACTAGTTTCTTGGACTGAACAATGGTTCCTCCTTCGTATGAGTAGAGATGGGTCCGGTTCCAGAACCGGGACCGGATAAACCGGGGAACCGCGGGTTCCAACCCTGCCGGTTCCAGCCGGTTTCGTACCCCGATTTTGCCGGTTCCGGTTCGGAAACGGGATATGTTAATGGAAAAAAAATAAAAAAGAGTTTTTTAATGAAATAAATTATTTTTAAATAAATAAAACAATGTATTTATTAAAATAAAATCAGTATAATTTTTTGATAAATATTTTCCTTATAATTTTATTAAAAACATATAATTTTTTCATTTATAATTAAATTTGATCATATATTTTTGTTAAAATTATTTCCTTACAAAACACAGATTTATGTTTAAATAAATTATTCAAAAATATATCATCATGTTTTAATATGTTATATGTCGTCTAACGGTCTAAGTAATAAATACTTATCTACCGAACTTTATATATAAGTGCAAACAATTCTTATTCACTGTTAGGAGTAAAGCTCGATAGATAAGTATTCCTGCACTTGACATTAAGTTAATATAATTCATTCAAATAATATTAACTAAAAAATACTAAAATTCAAATATTATTAATTCGGGGTTGTCAACAGCGCCGACGCCTGACTAGTTCCTCCGGTGACAACTTGTCGGCATGTTTCACCTTTATATGCTTTATTAACGTACAATGACCACCACCGCGCTTCCAAAGATACCTCATAGGACAATAATTACAAAAAACAGGTACTTTATCTATTTTTCTTTCACTTGGGTTACCAATAACATAGTGAACGGTAAAAAGATTTCTATACATACGATTTCTAGAATCATTAGACGACAACATAATGAAATATTTGATTTGAAAAATTAAAGGCTTGAAACTTAGAGAGAATATGTGGTGATTCTTGTGAAGAGAGAATGAGAATGTGTATTGTGAAGATTTACAAGTTAGGTATTAAGATATTTATAGGGTTATATTTTTTTAATTTTAAAGGGTAAAGAACGGCTATATTTATTTTTTTAGATTAATTTTTTTTATTTGAAAACAAAAAACGGCTAGTTTTTTTAAACTATCCGCTGTTAAAAACATATAAGTTTCTTAAGAAAACTAGCTTTAATGATATATATTATTTTTTAAATCCTAATTAAATTCTAGAATATCCACTCATCATTCATTTCAAATCACCCAGTCAAACAATCTCTCTTCTCTCTTCTTTCTCTATACTCTACTATCAAGCAATCAAGATTCAAGAATTCTCTAATTTCCATTTTCATATTCTTCATTTCCTTGCATTTGTTCTTAATTGTTATTTTTATACTTCCTTACTTAATTATGGCAACCGCTAATGTTAACGACATGAACACTCAAGAGAGTGAACATATCGCTGACATTGTTGGTGATGATGAGGGTAATGTCAATGATGATGCTACACCTTCACCATCAACGGCGTCGCCGACGGGATCAAAACCGCTCACTTCCGAGATATTTACTAAACAATTTACTAAAGGTGTGACTATCACTAATGGTAGAAATGATAATTTTTTGTAGTTATTGTCCGGTGAAATATGTATGGAAAATTGGTGGAAGATACTGCTCACTAACTAAAGACATGAAAGCCAAACACCTCGATAAGCTCAGAATGCTACGAGGACAATAAAATTTTTTGCAAGGATTTGTACCTTCTTCGACCCTTTTATTCTTATAATCATGATAGATTGAGTAACACGATTGTCGAGCCACATGCATTGATCAATTGGCATTTTAATTTAGTGAGAATGTAGGATTTAATGAAATTATGGCCGAAGCACAACCTGCCTATAAAAGGATATCTAGAAAAATAAATAAGAAAAACATTCTGAGGTCTTATAAGAAACGTAAAGTTGAATTAGTTACTTATTTTCCGTCAAATGATTTACATGTTTTCATATGCAGTGATATATGGAGTGATCATCAACTAAATAATTCTTACATGGGTATTACATGTCATTATATCGATTCAAATTTATCATGCAAAAGCGTGTTTTGGAATTTAGACAATTTAACGAATCTCATAATGCCACAAACATCGCTAGATTGATTCATCTAGTTTTAGATGAATATAGGCTTCTTCATAGAGTTTTTTCTATTGGATTTGACAATGCATCGGCCAACACCGTATCTTTGAGAGATTTGACTTCGTCTTGTCAACCTCAATTTGGCGGTAAATTTTTATATTCGATGTTCTTCTCATGTTTTAGATTTGTGCGTTCAAGATGGTTTAAATGCTATGAAAGACCATATTGAACTCATAAAAAATATTGTCTGATATATTTGGAACCATGCTAAGTTTATAAAAGATTGGATGAAATTTTATGAAGATAACGGAGTACCACCCAAGCGTTTTTCAAAAGACGTTGATACTCCATGGAACTCCACTTACAATGTGTTAACTATAAATACGTTTTAACGTCTTTTGTGAGTCAATAAATTACATTGGACTATTTTACTGATCAAGATTGGTTTGCATGTACAAGATAGCATTATTTTTAAAAGTTTTAACGATGTGATTCTTACTTTTAGTCATGTATATAAACCTAGTGCTAATGAATTTGTTATTGAAGGCAATAATATTATGGTTACTTTGACCGAGGCGACCGAAATTCCATCGCTAATTGGGCCCGTCTTGAATATGAAAGACAAATGGTTGCATTATTATAGAAACATTCCCGATATTTTTCTTGTTGCTTGTGTTAGATTTTAGATATTTTTCTTGTTGCTTGTGTGATCCTAGATTTTAATTACAAGGTTAAATGACGTTGTTAGAGGACTATTATATTTGTATTGGTGAAGTATTAGATGTTAAAAAAAATCGTATCTGATATAGTCTCTAAAGTTAGAGCAAATTTGAAGACTCTTATTTTAGTGCTTCCTAATCAGAACTATCTCCTACTAAAACATCTACATGTAGTTTTAGAGCTCAATTTTTGGAAAAACGTTCAGGGTCAATGGGTTCAAGCGCGGAACTCGACTTATATTATAATATGGCATTTGAGTTTCCCAACATCCAAGATGTTTTGGCTTGGTGGACGGAGCATAAGAGCGCTTTTCTGACCATGTACAAGATAGCGAGTCAAGTACTTGTCATCCCTACTTCAATGGTGGCGGTTGAACGAGCCTTTAGTCAAGGAGGCAACATCCTCAATGAGAAGAGAAGTCTATTGACTCCGAAATAATTATATGCACAAGTGTGCAATTATGATTGGAAGAAGGCCGAAATTAAAAATCAAGTTAACAACGACAATATGGATTACTTCACCAAAGAATGGGTTGGAGATGCTACAACAATACGCAACTGATTCTTCCGACTGCGGCATTACATAGGTAAGCAGGTTCAACCGTTAAAAAGTAAGAGAACTACGTGGCTTTGATTCCTCTAACCCGAGAGGATACGTAGGCAACTTAATAAGTAAGTAAATATTAAGTGAAAGCCCCCCATTTTTTTGGAATAATTTGTTAATAACCTTGATTCGACTTTCAAGCCTTCGAGGAAAAGTACAACTTGGAAACTCACTCTTACTCCAGAATAAAATGGTTTTTTTCCAATTTGAATCCGCACAACAAGCACTCGGTGACGTTGGTTGGAGCCGATTTATTCCAAAGGGGTTTTAAAACCGTTTAAGTTAATTGAAAGTTTAATTCAATAAACTTAAGTTTAAATGTAATTAGTTTTATTTATTAAACAAGACTTAAACTTAAATTACTTATTTATTAAACAAGGCTTAACAAGACCTAAATTTAAGTTAGTTAAACTATATATCATAAGTTTAAATTAAATTAAGCATTTAAACTCATCAAGATTTAAACATTAAAAATAACTTAAGTTTAAATTAAGTTAATTTTATAAACTTCATTAAGTATGTGGCCCCGGGGCCACATATCTTCCCCGTGGGGCCCATGTTTCCGAACTTCAACTTATATACAACATATAAGGTTTGGTATGTTGATTTATAATGACTTGATAACCTCATTGTTGATGAAGTCGCATGGTATTATGCTTTATTAGCTTACATGTGAAATCCTTAGTTAGTATTTTCCTGACCTAAAGACTTACCCGTTGTGGTTGGCTCTATCTTTGACATCTAGGTACTACTGTTGCACAAGCACAAGGGCAACATGAGCAGATTGGTGATGACTGACGTTGAGCAGAGATAGTATTTTTAGGGGGTTTTGTTATTTCCTTTGTTCTTAGACTTCATGGACCTATGTAGCACAACTTTGTTATTTCCCTTATGACCTATTTATATCCATTTTTACTATTTATATCCTTTATTTTTATTCTAGCCTTGTGAATTTCGGGTGGAATTCATGGCGATGTGACACCTTGGTTTTGGATGTTACAAAGTAAACTTTAAACTATAAACTTAACTATAAACTTCATTAAGTTAAGAAATAAGTGAACTTAACTATAAACCCCATTAAGTCAATTTTTTTAAAACACTTTAAAAATATAAAATTAAACTTAAAAGTTAAAACTATAAAATTAACTATCTTAAAATATAAACAATTCAAAAGTTAAAACTAAGTTAAGTTAACTTACACTTATTTAGATTGAAATTAGTAAACAAGATTTAACCTTAAGTTAATTTTTTTAATTAAATTATATTTAATTAGAGAAATTTTTGTAAACTTACTTAAATTATATATAACAAGATCTGACAAGTTTTTAAAAAAATTGTTGTTAAAACTTTAGGAACCGACGGTTCCACGGTTCCACATATTATGCAACCGGGATTGGCCACTAGCCGGTTCCACTGGTTCTGTTTCCAAAAGTGCCATCTCCACGTACGAGACTCCATATGTAGCACTGATAGCTTCCCGCACAAGCAATATCATCTTGTGACCAACTGCCAACTAAGCTTTCCTAGTGTTTCAAGGTTGGATCTTGTGTTGTACGAATGCCCAAACCGCACATGCGTCTTGGGCGGCTGATGTTTCCCCAGCTAAAGAGGTGTACTTTGGCTAAGATCGTCGATCATTTGGATTGTAGCCACAAGGAGCATCATTGTGTTCATGGTGTAAGCAAGGATGGATGACGAGACAGTCTTGGTGAGTGTCACATGCCCCAGAAGGCTTAAGGATTGGCACTTCCACCCCTCCATATTGCTCTTGATCTTGCTAAAAATATTCTGAAAAGTGTCAAGAGTCACCCGCTCGTGGAGTACCGATATGCTGAGATAAGTCCCCAGGTTGAGGGTGATGTCAATGCCACTTATGTGTTTTAGTTGGGCTGCAACATCATGAATAACATTATCCAGCACAAAAAAATTAGATTTGTTGATGCTCACCTTTTGTCCCAAAGAGGCACAAAATTGGTTTAAGCAATCCATGACAATATGCATTTCTGCCGACTAGGCCTCCGCCAAGAGGGAGATATCAGAAGAGATGCAACAACGGGAGGCACGTCTACAGATGGAGATCGACTTTCACCTTCTAGCAGCAATAGAGTTCAAAATTAGGTGGATGAGCCTCTCAATACAAAGTACAAAAAGATAAGGAGATATGGGGTCTCCTTGTCTAATGCCCCGAGATGGATGATATGTGAAGGTGAGCTCTCCATTCCATATAAGCCACATGTGGGTGGAGGAGATACACTCCCAAACCCATGTATGGTCTTGAATATGAAATCTCAATGCAAGCGGTCATATGCCTTCTCCAAATTCAATTTAAGGATCATCCATTTCTTTCCCGAGTGTTTGTTGCGCATAGAGTGCACAACCTCTTGGAGCAACATCGTGTTGTCATGGATCGACCTCCTACGAATAAATCTATTTTGGGTGGGTTCGATGATGTTGTTAAGTAGAGGTTGGAGCCTATTTGAAAGTATCATAGTGATCATTTTGTAAATGACATTACACAAGCTAACTGGGTGGAATCGGGAGAGATATTCTAGTTTTTTCACTTTCCTTATGAGGGTGATGATGGTCTCATTGACCGAGCCATGGAGCTTCCTCTCCGTAAAGAACTTCTTAACAAAGTTTAAAGAAATTCTTAACATCGTTCATCACTGACTCTCCCATTGATCCCCAACAAGTTTTGAAGAAGATTGGTTGATAGCCGTCAATACTCGGGGCTTTGTAAGATCCCATCCGGCTGACCGCTTGCCAAATTTCATCATCCATTGAGACCCTGCACAATTCAACAAGAACCTCATTAGGTAATCTAGAGAAATTACCCTTTGGGGGATCAAGAAAATGGATATCCTCAGTAGGCAATGAATAGAGGTTAGAGAAAAAGTTTACGACCATGTTTTCGAGTTCAATCGAGTTTGTCTGCCAATTCTCCTTGTCCACACCCAAGGCATTAATCCTTTTTATGTGCCTCTTGATAACTGTGCTTGTATGGAAGTACTTTGTATTACGATCCCCAAGCTTAATCCAAGCCTCTCCTGATTTTTGAAACCAGAGGGTTTCCTCTTGAGCAAGGGGCAAGATCAGGCTTTCGAGTTCAATCAAACCCCTATGTGATCTCCTTGCAAGTGCTCTTTGAATTCCATCAACCAATTCAGATTTCCGGTGAGGAATGTACCAAAGACATTTTTGTTCCACCAGAGCAGTTTTGTTTTTGGATCATGTAGCGCTCTGGAGGACTCTATATCCTTGTGCCAGTTCTCCCCAACATACGTCAGAAAGTTTAGGTGGAGGATCCAAGCGGCCTCAAATTGGAATGGTCTGTGAGAAGGGTCATACAGCTTATAGTTAGTCAGTGAAAGGTGAAGAGGGTTGTGGTCCGACCCAATGGCGGGCAAGTTTCGAACCGATGCCTCCTCCCATCGCAGCCAGGTTGACAAGCACCCGGTCAAGGCGCTTGTGAATTAGTAGTCTCGGTGATACCACAGCTCCAAAATTGACATCCCGAGGAACCCATGTTGATCAATTGTAGAGCATTGATCCATTCAACAAACCGTTCCGAGTCCAGGGAGAGAATGTTTGTGCCGCCAAACCGTTCATCAAGGGACACAATACAATTGAAATCTCCCCCTATAAAAAACAGCTCTCGTATACCCATGATATCTTTTCTAGGTTATTCCAAAACCGTCTTCTACCCTGAGGATTCGGCAGAGCATATATAAGAACAAGGTGGACAATCTCATTCTCGTGAAGGACTTTTGCGTAGAAAATGGTCATGTAGGATGAAGATCCGAATATCAACAATCTCATCATTTCACAGTAGCCAAACCTCGCCAGAAAAAAAACCCACAACTTCAACTCTAGCAAAAACATTAACTTCAGTGTATCACAGACAAGGTCAGCCTGAGAGGTCGAAACTCTCTGTTCCATCATCTCAATTTTGTTATTCTTCAACAAATACTAGATTTCTTGTATATATATGCACGGGATGCTCTTGCATATCCGTAGCACTGTGGTTGGTCTCTTCTTAATGGGATCCCTAGTTTGTTTTACCTTTATCTGACCCACATAGGTCTATATATATATGCACGGGAATGGATCATAGATGCAAATCAACGGCCATTAATAAACTCACATATATACACCCACAAACCCAAAAGTTTAACATTACAAACCACACAAAAAACTGAACTTTACATACAAAAACTCAGTTCCGAAACATAACGAGCAAAACTCAATGATCAAACGGCCAACTGTTGATGATGGTGATGAGACGAAGGATTAGTCGCGTCATCCTGATGATCAACCACACTATTAGAGGCTGTAAAACACGATTGATGATGGATTAATCTCACCGAAGAAGATGAACAATGTTGATTATCAATAACCATATTATTAGGAGAACGATTCATTATCAAGGTGGGTTGGATCAGAAGCATTTCTCTATGGAGATAGTCATTGTAGCCATGAAATGTGGATGGAGATATGTTCAATCGGAACCCTAATCCGAATAGAAACTCAACCTCAAGGAAGTTCATCTCTTTTGTGCTTATTCCTCCTATTCTTGCATAGTATGCATTGTTGTAATACCTACAAAACCAAGGCCAAACTTTAGGTGATGTATGTATCAATTGGTTAACAATAAGACATGAATTAGAATATGTCAGTCAGCAAGTAAACGTATATATGATTGTGAATTATGTAATATTGGATTTTCATATTTGATTTATTTAAATAAAATATAACTTATTCTTTCTTATGATTTTCCCAAGTGAAGTTTCATTTTATCGACTATTATTATTACAGCTACAGTCGGTTAATTACTTAATTCTTAATCACTGGTGTTATCCTGTTGTAATTGATCAAGAAATCAACACAAAATTAGTTCCTTCGCTTTCACGGTGACGTTTCTGGGAAAAGAGGCTGATAAATAGTGTAGGAGACAGCTGGAGCTTACCTGGCAGATCAAGGGGCCCACCATGTCCATTGGGTTTGTGATTAAGACCATGGCATGTGAAATTACTCATTTTAGCACATTTTTTTGTCTTACATAAACTCAATCTTTCTGCTTTGGATGTCAAATTCCCCGCTAAAATATCGAATTCTGAGAATCAATTGTAAACTTAAGTCTCTCAGAGCAACCAAAATCACACGTTACTACTAACTAGTAACCACAAATGCCTTTTATCAGTTAGTAAAACTCCGGTAATTGCAATTACCTGAGTACTAAATCACTAATCTATATTATGAACTTTCATAATTAGCACCACTCAGCTCAACTAACATGCAAATTGCTTAATTACGTAATTCAATTTCCCATCCACCATTGACAATGACACAACACGAGATCACCTAATTATTTACTCTCCTAATCATGATTAGCTTAAAACCCCAATTTCATGAAAACAAACAATTTCGAATTTTTACTTACATGTCATCCATGAACTTAGCGGCGATCAGAACGCTGGTGATGAGGAGGCGGTGGATGTTAAGAGAATCAACGGCGCCGACCATCGGCTGTCGCTGAGCAAGGCGATCGAGGTAAACATAAGCCACCAGATAGCAGCTCTCGCTACAATTCGCGTACCTGAAAATCCTCTCCAGATAACTCCGGATCGAGATCGAAGGCAACGTGACGCCGTGAAATGCAGTCGGGTTCTGCATCGCCGGAGAGGCTTGCTCCCG
Organism: Phyllobates terribilis; assembly: GCF_046119375.1. Lineage (NCBI taxonomy): Eukaryota > Metazoa > Chordata > Amphibia > Anura > Dendrobatidae > Phyllobates > Phyllobates terribilis. The sequence continues at coordinate 26,894 of NW_027367898.1, read as the reverse complement.
GCGGCGTTCGTTGGACTCCGCTAGCCGCTCAAGTAGCGTGGAGAGGAAGCCGATAAGCCTCGGGGCGGTGTTCTGGATATCAGGCGCCAGCTCATTTCCGCGCGGGTATTCGGTCAATTGATTCTCCGCCATGGATGTGAATTCGAATAGTGGGGATTTGAGAGTTTTGTAGGTCAAGTTGAGTGTGGTGTCACAAGAGAAGGCAGAGTCTGGCGTTTTATTTTGGTGTTCACATAATGAGAAATGTGATGGCCATGGCCCCCTTCTACATTCTGCTCCCTTTATATCTACAACAAATAAAAATTTGAAGCAATATTACCAAAAAAGTATGCATAAATTAATTTTTTTATTTAAATGCCACTAATATATTTTTATTGGTAGCCTAATGTTTCTTCATGCCCGGATTTAGGATATTCGAACAATATATATATAAAGGTTATTATACTAAGGAAACGACTATATGTACTTCATTTTTTGTCTAAATACACTCCATTTGCATGCTCAAGTTAGGAGTGCAAGGTTTGCACGCCTAATTCGGACGTGCTAGGGGTACTGTCGGAAAGAGTAAAGTCTTTTGCACGCTCAGATGGGGCGTGCAAGTGGGGCAGTGCACGCCCAGATGGGGCGCGCTCTTTACTCCCCAGCCGGCCCTTGCACGCCTGAGTTAGGCGTGCAAAATATACGTTCTCATAATGCCCTTGCACGTCCAAGTTAGGCGTGCAATCCTTGCACTTCTAACTTGAGCGTGCAAAAAGGAGTGCATATGTACAAACAAGGGCGGATTTAGGGGGTATTAGGGGGACCCGGGCCCCCCGTTTATCCAATCCCGATAATTATATTTAGTGGGAAAAAAACGAAAAAATAGATATATTTTTAAAAAAATCCAATCTATAACAACAAAATTCTCTAGTTAAGGTGGTAAGCTCTCATTGTACTATGGAAAGGTCTTGAGTTGAAATCTCATATCCATCCAATCTCTCCTATTTTTGATATTTTATGAATAACTTTCACTATATTTTTACTAAATGATTATATTTATCCTTATAAATATGTATAGTAACCCCCCTTAAAAAAATTCCTAGATTCATGCATTCCTGTTATAAAATATATTCATTCGTCATATCTGTATGTATACCTTGTATGACTAGTGACTACTCATATGAAACATATAACAACTTTTACTTATAAGTAATAAAACATAAACATGAACACTACAATATATTTCATTTATGGGTCATATACGTTTTCGATGCGGACTAATTCTTTATGTGGACTCATTATAATTTATAACTAATGCACTTTTCAACATATTATTGGTGCACTTTTCAGTACACTATCTAATACCTATTGCATTACTCATTGTATTACTGGTGCACTTGGTAGTGCATTACTAGTGCACTCTTCAGTAGTGCACTGGTGTACTATTCTGTATACTATTGGTGCATTTTTAAGTGTAATGTACTTTTCAATAGTGTACTGATACACTCTTCAATATACTACTAGTGTATTCTTCAATAGTGCACTGATGCACTTCTCAATTTTGAGTGCACTACCGGTACACTCGCGACTGCACTCTATACTAATGTATTTGTACACTTTCTAGTATGCACACTGGTGCACAATTCATTAATACACCTAATTAATTTTCTTGATATGTATATATATTTCTCAAAGTTTGGACTTATATTTGAAACATAATTAGAAATATTTTCATAATCAAGTTTCAGAAAAGATGGAGAGCTAACAAATGGCATGCTAAAATTAGTGTTACGATTAAAAAATTGAAGATCAGGGGACTTGCTAATAACTCAGAACAGCTTTTGTTTCTAGATCCATATATTTACAAAAATAATTGTCAAACACATTACGGGTATTTTCTAGTAAGTAAAATTCCAAACTTTGTCGGGTTTGTTCTATTTATAACGTGATTTTGAAACCCTTTATTCTTAATTTATAAATTAATTATGAGATGAAGTAAAGGACGAAAAATATGTGACTGGAGCAGTATTAATCTCAGATATATGACGAAATGCGTGTCGGGTGCATGAGCAATTGAGCATATATTTACAGCATGTGGAGTTTGCAGTGTAGAAGTACTATCGAAGAGATCAAGCAAATTTACAAATTTTGCAGTATCTTGGATTTATTTTCACTGTATTCCTCGTCGATAATGACCAATTTGCTTGATAATATGGGGGGACCAATAACCTCGATCTCGAGTGAATTAACTTGAACTTTATTTGGCATATCAAGTAAAAAATGAGCTGAATTAGTAACGAAATATGAAGGTGAATTGAGTTTCACAAAGTGAAATTTATGATAAAAATAAGTGTTAATTTTTGATATATATCATCAAAAAGTTATTTATATACCATAAAATCATCTGTCATGAATTTATGAACGATTTTTTCCTCCATTATGAGAAACAAATACCCACAAATCTATCACTTTGTGGTATGCAAATCACCTTTTGCTGTGTCTACAATTTGGTAAAAGATAAATTGTGGAAAGAGGTACGAATTAAGCTATTTAGCCCTAATTATCTAACTTAAATTAAATATAGACCAATTAATCTTTGAAAGCGTCAAGCTAAGTTGATGTGTAAGAAAAATTACACTCGACCAGTTAAAATGAAAAATAAGATTTTTTTTAACAAACAACACAAAGGTAAAAAATGGCCTAAATCATTTAAGCGGATGATCTTTACAAAATCCCACACTCTGAAGGGGAATTGGCTATAGAGGAGATCTTGTCTGTCTACCATGGAGGTAAAAGAAAATCTATTAATCCCTTCCAATATCAGTGATGTATTCCATCTAGATTTAGAGAAAAAATCGGCCGCTTGGTTATCAAGACGTTTAGTGTGATTGAATTTGATCGCCTGGATAGTAGAGCTTAAGTTGTGGATGTCTTGAATGATTGAGTCGATTTCACAGGGAACCTTCCACATGCGTTTCAAACTGTTTATAACCATGAGATTGTCACCTTCAACGACGACAAAAAGGGACCCCAATCCAACAACAGTTTTAACTCCTGCAATAGCAGCTAAAGCTTCGACCTGGAGAGCATTTGTAACTTGAACTTCTCGAGAATCGACAAGGATAATTCTTCCAGATTGATCTATAATGATATAGGCTGAATATCCAGCATTATCTTTGTAAGAACCATCGAATTAAACTTTGATCCAGTTTCATGAAAGCCTCTGTCAGCCTTTACGGGACATGGAAGGCTTGCTCGCGGGAGAGCATAATGAGGAATCCTTAAACTGAGAGCTTCTAATTTCATTTTTTTTTTAAAGATTAAATTAAACCAGAACACTTGCGATGATATTATTAAACAAAGTAATTCTAGATTTTTCCTCATCTTTAAAAATAACATTATTTCCTCATTTCTGAAAAAAGGGTTCTAACAGTGATCATTGGATTTTACATCCACAATTGGAGTTGGGACCAGCAATTAGTCTTGATTAGGTAAAACGGATTGATCAGAACGTTCTAAATACGTACTTGAATTGCAGAATTAGAACTAACCAACTATTAGATCTAAACAAATCAAGTAAAAAACAGAGTTTGTTTATATTTACATGAATCGGTGATGGATCCTTGTGAGTTGTGGCGTGCAAGTAATACCAAACTGATCACAAAAAAGTAGCTCCATCTTTCCTGCAACCTTCATGATAATATATGTACCCACATAATCCACATTTCATTACATTCTAATATTAATTAATCTCATGAAAGCTAATCACAATCCACCACCACATGATCTCACATGCCTACCCATCTGCTTTACTTATAAAAATACAATTATACATACGACCAAATAAAGTTTTATACACATTATCAACACATCAACACACATAGCTTAAACTATTATATGTATATATTACACTCACGTGATTTAGATCTGATATTAATCAGCTGATTAAGTGATTAATTAATTGGGAGATAGATCACGGTTTATCATATAAAGCTGTCATTCAACATAGCAAGATTTGTACTGAGATCAGTACTATTTAGTGACAGCTCAGATTTGCAGTATTGTCGTTAACAATTGAAGATGTATGTTGTCAATATGACAATATATATGAAGTTTCACTTTTCTTAACTCATACGGACTATGTATCTTGAGTGAATAAAAAAACAACGTATAGATGAAGACCAATCAATATTATTTCATAAGTGTATCTAATGAATAATTAGAGACTTGCAATTAAGATAATGATTCGATCTCCTTCTTTAGAAATGTTATAGCATTATTGAACAGAAGTGGTTCATATGTCAACATTGGTATTGGCCTTTCTATGGTACATTTCAATTCTTTATTTATGAACAGTATTAGCAGTAATTCAAGTCTAATATCATACGAGTTAATTCAAGCAATGCACATTCAAAATAGACACAGTAACTCAAATATACAAACATAGGTTTCTAACCAGAACCAAAATTCAAAACATTTTTACACAATCAAAACAAAGCAAGCAACAATATAAATCATTTCGAACAATGAATCAAACGACGCATAAATCAAAAACCAAAATATATATATATATATATATATATATATATATATTCAAATCAAAACGAAAAGAAAGAAAGAAAATATGAGCATTATGTTAGGTTGTATGGGACATGTGATGGCCCATGTGAACTCACACCCCCTTTTGTAATTGAATCCATGCATTTCAAACGCTCTTTGTTGCTTTGCCAACATTAACCACTCTCTTTCCATGTTTCTTCATGCTTTCCATTCAATACCCATAAATAAGGTGAATAAAAGTTGATATGTTTGAATATATAACTTCAACTTTTAAGTTAAACTATATTTTAGCGCATTTTGTTAGCTGGGAATTATGTTTTGAAACATGCTTTGCGTACGGTAAGAGATTTTCTTTAGGATAATAGAAGTAGAAATGTTAAGTAGGTGGGTTAGTAGTAGGCCCAAGTGGCCCTCCTCAGTACTTAATAGTTGTAGCATACATGAGGTTGGGACTTGATGGAGCAACTAAAAGCGGCCCACAAATCTTGCAAAATATCTATAGAAATCTATACAGAATATTTTAAATTTGAATCAAAGATATAAATCTCAAAATAATAACTTAATCAAATGTATAGAAGCAGAAGGATCTCGCCGACAAGCTATGATCTCTTACTTATATTAAACCACAAATTTCTTCTAGATGGATAGATGTATTAGGTGTTTTAACATTGAGCAGGAGAAAATAGGAAAGAAAAAAGAGAGAGGAATGAGATGAGCATTTTGAAAGGTAACAATAAGGGTCATTTTGCAAAGTAACATTTTTAATAGATAAAATTAAGATTTACAGAAAATTCATTAGATCAATAATAAGACAAATAAAAAGGTTGCAAATTGGTATAATGACACTTGAGTTTGATGATACAAGGGGGTCATAAGACAAATAAAAAGTATGGAGGTCAGTTTTTAAAATACAAAATTGAAAATTTCTCTAATAAATAATAATCCTAGAAATTTATTGATCACAGATTTGGAAAAGGCGGCATATTCCCAAACTACAAACACCATACGGCAGGATATGACGATGACATAACATGAGGGATATTCTTTTGTTCTCCACATTTCTGTAATTTCTCAGATTTTTAAGAATACATCAAATCTATATTTTTTGGGGTAAAGGGGCATCATATCTATATGAGATCAGCGTTTACTTTCTTAGCTGGAAGTTCTAATCTTCCTTAGGACTAATAAGTTTACATAATACACCCCTAATTCACATTCTCACGTTTCCTTCCTGGACATGTGAATACCACTAGCTCAATAGAAAAAAATAATAATAGAATGTCGAGAAAAATGAGACAGAAACTAGCTGGTCAACTTCTACAGTCCACCTACACTTTAAAAGTTTGATTCTGACGCACTACGATTTTGGTCAACACTGATTTTTTCCAAGAATTGGAAGCGTTGATCTTTTCACAAAGATGAACAAACTAATTTTAATGTTCAATATAAGACCACAAGCAATTAACATGAAGATAATACAAAAGGAAGGATCATGTTAAGAACAGAGAAATGAGTGAAGCAAAACCGGACTTACAAAATAGTGCAGAAGATAATGCCATTCATTGAGCACCAGAAGAGAAGAATATTAATCCGTGGAAGACTTTGCCTCACATAGTCACAATCCACCATTTTCAAGAGCCTTCATCCCTGAGATTTATCTGCCCTGCTCAAGCTGTATGAATGACTGATTTACTGTTCCCTTGCTACCTTGTTTCATAAAGGGTAAAGAATGTTCACAGACTAAGTAACTGAAAGTAGCATTTCAGAATCAATATTCCCACTCCAGCCAGTTTCATCATCTGGGTCAGACTTAGGCAATTCATCATAAGAGAAGCCCATTTCCCTTAGCAATCTAATCATCTCCTCCTTACAACTTTCATCACTTTCCTGCTCACAAAGCTCCAAAAATGGCAACAGTTTAGCAGATCTAGGCCTCCAGTAGCCTGTGCTCTTAGCCTGTCTAAAGCAGTTTAACGCATCAGAAACTCTCCTTTGTTTGATATGATATTCAGCAAGAATCTCCCAAGTACTAGCAATCATCTTCCCTCCACCTTGTTCCATATGAGCAAAAAAACTCTCAACCTTCTCAAAAAGTCCCTCCTTCACATACCATTGTAACAGAATATTGCTAATTCTAGCATCATAGGCCGACTTCACAGTAAACCACTCATTATAGAAATGCTCAGCTCCTTCAATATCACCAACCTGGACAAGAGAATGAACCATTGAATGATAACCCCAGTTTGTCATCATCTCAAATTTTGATTTATACATGTTCCATACACGATAAACCTCTTCCTTCTCTCCCACGCGCCCATACAAGTTTAAAAGATAGTGATAAGGTGAACGATTTTCCCCATCGAGTTTCTCCTCAAGGCTTTTCATGCAAGCTTTGGCTTTTTCTAGCTTCCCCAGGCTAAGATACAGAGTAGCCATAGAGCTGAATGTGGTCCAATCAGGGAATACGTATTGGTTCTGTTCCAATTCTTGAAAAACCTCTTCAAGACCAATAATAGAACCCTGGGAACCTCGAGCATATAGCCAGATATTGTAGGAGTATAAGTCTAATCTAATTTTGCACCTCTTCATATCTGAAACTATCTCCTCAACTTTGTTGTATTCCTTGAGTTTCATATACATAGTCATCATACGATTAAATGAAAGAGGAAATGAAGCCAAACCTTCCTTCCTCATTTTGTCCATTAATACTTCTGCTCGTTCTTTACTGTTTGCCTCCACATAGGCATTTAGTAGGGCTCCATAGAGTCTCCGTTCTTTCTTATCATCAGGAATCCTTGTGAAGAAATCTTCAGCTGATGAAATACCATGCACTTTTGCAATCAAATCCAGCTTGACTGCCATGTCACTACTATTGAACAGATCAAACCTCTCCGGCCTGTTACTCATCCAGTCAAAGACCTGCATGTAATCCTCACAATTAGTATATAGCACATGTAAAACAATAAGCATACAAAAGAAGTCCAGACAAAAAGGCATGAATGAATACTTCCTCCTAAGTCTTAGCAAGTCTAATAAACAAAGCCTGCATCATTATACAAGTCAACTCATTATCCACGGACTTGGAGCAACCTAATTTCAGCTACATCATGCTCATTCTGCTAATGAAGAGCTTTCAATACTTGCACAGTAGTACCAACATCTTTACTTGCAGTTCTGCACTTCAATTTAAACATTCATCACAAACAACAGTCTATCATACTGCACCACACACCTCATTGAACAAAACTCAGAAGAAAAGCACATACAACGTTCAAAGATGTCATAACAAATGCAAAAAATGAAATGAACTCACTGCAGTCTAATTTCTCAGTATTCTTACCTCGAGAGCATAATTATACCTCCGAAACTTCCTGAGATTCTTGACGAACACAAAAAGCTCGTGTTTCTCGAAGGTCTTGCCATCAATTTCGCACTGGTTCAAAACACCAGAAATTCCGTTTCCCGAATTCTCCAGCAACCAAACCTTATTGTATATATCCTTCCATCTAATTACCGGCCTCGACTTATTATCGCCGGTTGTTGCGGTGTTTCTAAACGCAGCACAAGACAGCAGAAATGGAGTGGAAATTCTGACTGAGCGTACAGGCAGAAGACTAACACCGGAAGCAGGAGAAGATGAGGTCAAATTTGGGAGAGAAGACGAAGAAGGAGGAGTTGAGGTGGTTTGGAGAAGAAATTGAACGTTAGGGTTTTGAGGGAAGGAGACACAAGTTTGAAGCATTTTTGTTGATGGTGGTGATGGTCGACACTCTGCTCAGTTCCCTCCGTTATCAACTTCGGATTTCAGAAATTGAGGAATGATATACTTTTCAACTTCCTTTCTTACCGCAAATGAGATAAAATGGGCCTCTTAGTTTCACATTCCATTAAATGTCAATTTGGGCCTTGAGGCCCTATAAAACCGGATTATATGAAAATAAGCACCTTTCCCCTATAAATGACCGAAAATCACACAAAAATATTACTTTACAAGCAACTAAACAAATCACTGGTTTCGAAAAACAAAAATAAACAAGTCATTGTCCAATTTAGAGAGTTGTGTGAATAAAGTGCGTAAGTAATTGAAGTAACCTGCACCCAAAAAAAAAAAGTAATTGAAGTAACATGTAATTTAAATCTAATAGAAACTAGGTTGTACCTTTGCACGGACTTTGTTATTTTTTATATTTTTTACATTTAGTGTACCCTATTTTATTTGATATGTGTTTGTCCGTAAAAATATTTGTCTTATTGAGTTATTGTTATACAAAGATATTTGATAGAATATAGACTATATTGTATTAATATATCTAGAGTTTTCATCCATGTGTAGTGATTATTAGATTATTACTATTGCTTGTATGCATCTATTTCTTTACTCTACTTGAGCTGTATTATCTAGTATTACTATTGGTTTCTAACTTTGTATGCATCATTATGTTTCATATTAGTGTAATCTTACTAAAATGAAACACATAAGATGGTGTATGTGTGTGTGGTGGGGGAGGGGGCTCTAGGAGAATCATGTACCCTATTACGTATAAAAAAGGACAATAGAAATTATATTAACAAGTGGATAAACTGTGAAAACTTTATTAGTCTCTTCTCGAACTATAAGCTGAATCACCAATAAAATCTTTAGTTTTATTGTGCATTTGAAATTGTACTACAACATTAATATTATAGATATCAGAAATTGTAATACACAAATATCATACCTTGTGGTAAGGATGAATTTTTATATGAGAAAACTTAAAATTAATGTAATTAGGATTTATGCACCCGATTTCTTCTCTTGTTAGAGTACCCAATACCTAATAGTAATTAGAATGAGTACAATCTCTTAATTAATCACATTCTTTGTACGAACTTAAAAAATGTATGCTTTGCGAAGTTTCTAGTAAAAAGAAATTTAATATAATGAACTCAACAAGTTGAGCAACTCTAAAAAGGGGTTGATAAAAAAAGAAAATAAATTTGTAAATTTTTAACATAAAAGGACAAAAATAATTAAAGAATCCAAATATCAAGTCAACAATCACACAACCAGCAGACCATATATCAATGTTTTAGTGTACTCAGTTTTACCAAATATAAGTTTTGGTGCTTGATAATATGTATATGATATTTTTGGCACTCCTTTCATCCGTAAATTGAGAAGTACAGATGAATCAATGGTGAAAGATATGTTAGGAGCACATGAAGGAAATGTCATGAAGCACTTAGCATGCCTATTCGCAATGAAATCAATGGAAAAATTTGATCAGTCATTCAATGAAAATTATAGTAGTGAAATGTTGAGAGCAACAAGTCTTACTTGAAATACTTACGACGAAGACCCTTGTCCAACAACACGCTCAACCATATAAGTAATGTTATGAAATCATAGTACACCAAATCGCATTGTTCATACAACAACGATTATAAAATAGATTCATAGATGAATGGAAAAAAATTATCTGCTCTGGTTGACCATCTGAAATGGATAATGAGGATTAAGCCTAGTGTTAAAACATATTGAAGTCCAATATGCGTATCGTTCATCTATAGTAGGTGAAAGGTTTAGTAACCTCCGAGAAGCTTTTAATTGCATTTGTATTCAAAGGTTGGTTTTATAGCATATTTAAGCCTAATATATGTAACGTTCATCTATGATAGATCAAAGGTTTTGTAACCTTTGAGAAACTATTAATTGCATATGTTTTCAAAGTTTGAACAAAAAAAGAAGAAAAAGTTGTTAATCAACTTAAATTAGATTGGATACTACATAGATTGACATCAAGTTGAGTTTGGAAAACAGATGTCTCTTCTAGTAGAATCATGGACTCTATTACATATAAAAAATGACAATAGAACTTATATCAACAAGTGGATAAACTATGAGAACTTTATTATTATGTCTCTTCTTGAACTATAAGTTGAATCGCTAATAAAATCTTTAATTATTTTGTGCATTTGAAATTGTACTACAACATTATTATTATAGATATGAGAAATTGTAATACATAAATGGCATACCTTGTGGCAAGGATGAGTTTTGATACGAGGGAACTTAAAAATTAATGTAATTAGGATTTATGCCCCTGATTTCTTCTCTTATTAGAGTACCCAAGACCTAATCCTATTTACAATGAGGACAATCTCTTAATTAATCACATTCTTTGTGTGAACTTAAAAAATGTATGTTTTTGCGAAGTTTCTAGTAAAAATAAGTTTAATATGATGATCTCCACAAGTTGATCAACTCTAAAAAGGGGTTGATAAATTTTTGTTGTCAATGTTTAGAATAAAAGGACAAAAAAAATAAAGAATCAAAATATCAATTCAACAATCACACAACCAGCAGACCATGTATCAATATTTTAGTGTACTCAGTTTCACCAAATATAAGTTTTGGTGCTTGATAATATATATATGATATATTTGGCACTCCTTTCATTCATAAATTGAGAAGTAAAGATGAATCAATGGTGAAGGAGATGATAGGAGCACATGAAGGAACTTAGCTTGCATACTTGCAGTTGAAATCAATGGAAGAACTTGATGAGTCATTCAATTGAAATTATAGTAGTAAAATGTTGAGAGCAACATGTCTTGCTTGAGACACGTACTTTAAATTATATTTGAGTCTCCTTTTACTCATAAATTGAGAAGTAGAGATGAATCAATGGTGAAGAAGATGTTAGGAGCACATGAAAGAAATGTCATGAAACACTTGCATATTCACAGTTGAAATCTATGAAAGAACTTGATCATATTGAAATTATAATAGCGAAATGTGGAAAGCAACATGCCTTACTTGAAATACTTACAACACCGGAAGACCCTTGCCCAACAACACGCTCAACCACATAAATAATGCTATGAAATCATAGTACACCCAATAACATTGTTCATACAACAACGATTATAAATATATTCAAAGATGAATGAAAAAATTCTTTGTTTGATCATCTGAAATGGATAATGAGGATTAAGCCTAGTGTTAAAACATATTTAAGTCCAATATGCGTATCGTTCATCTATAGTAGATGAAAGGTTTTCGTAACCTCCGATAATCTTTTAATTGCATCTATATTCAAAGGTTGATTTTATAGCATATTTAAGTCCAACATATGTAACGTTTATCTATGGTAGATCAAAGGTTTTGTAACCTCCGAGAAACTATTAATTGCATCTGTTTTCAAAGGTTGAACAAAAAAAGGAAAAAAGTTGTTAATCAACTTAAATTAGATTGGATATTAGATAGGTTGACACCAAGTTGAGTTTGGAAGCAATTAATACTTCGAAAAGCTCAACTTTATTAGTATTATTATTATTATTATTATCATAAATAGATTATTATTATTATTATTATTATTATTATTATTATTATTATTATTATTATATTTATTGATTTTATCCCATCCAACACTAATGGTGAAGGGGGGAAGGAAAAAGATAATATGAAAATAGAGATTATAGATAGATTTCGTATATACATTTTATATATTAGAGATATATTTTTATAGATGTTTAATGATTTATAAACTTTATGCTATAAGTATTATAATAAAATTAATATTAGATAGATATAGAACATATGGTAATTTGTGTGGAATTTAATTTTATAAGAGTAAGGAATACAACGAGGATAAATAATTTAATAAGAGATTTATTGGTACAATAAAATATTTTGGTCAAAAAATATAATTAACATGTTAGGGGTGATTATGTAATTAGCTTGTTAAGAAGTAAGGTTAAAATTGAAAATGTGGTGGTTGATTTGAAGATAATTAATGGACCTCCAACTCAACTTTTATAGTATACTAGAACTTTCGGGCTCGTGCTACGCACGGGCCATTGTTTCTTTTTTGTATTTTTTTGTTTGTTTCATTTATTTTATCGTGTATTTTTTTATGTTTTTCTTACCTTTTCTTTTTCTTGCCCTAGTGGTTTTATTGTATTATTTTTTCTATAAAGAATGATAATAAATTAAAATACTATATAAATATTATTATGCTGGTTTTATTGAAGTTATATTTTGAATCTTTCAAAAACCCTATATAATTGACCTAATTAAAATGTTTTCTATACAAAATAATAATACAATTTAAAATACTCTATTAAAAATTTTAATCTAGTTTTATTCGACCTATATTTAGAATAATCCACCAACCTTATCTAATTTAGGTCATGAAAATGATAATCATTTACTTTTTCTGTATATAAGAGTGTTTATATTAGTGACCTAACACTAATAATTGTCCCTTTTTTATATTCTTAGTGGTGTACTTATTCTTGTTGTGTAAATTGATTTGAGACAATGGTCACTTATTTTGATATTTTATAAATTTTTATATCGTTGTACTTCATGATATTAGATACCGTAATATATTTGTCTACTAATTCTCATTGTTTTGCTTGAACAAAACTTATGAACATTCCAGCAACCCTATCTAATTTAGGCCAATAAAATGATAATTATTTACTTTTTTATATGTATAATTGTGTTTATATTAGTCAATCAATATAATTTTTTTTCCATATTGTTAGTGGTGTAGTTAATCTTGTTGTGTAATTTAATTTGAAACAAAGATCACTTATTTCAGTCGTCTTTTTATTTTGATGTCTTTGTACTTCATGATATTAAATATCGTTATATATTTGTCTACTCAGTCTAATTTTTTTCCTCGAACAAAACTTAGAAATCCGTTTATTTGAATATACAATATTACGTTGTACCATGTCGGTTGATAAGAAAAACATAGAAAAAAAACTACACAATAAAATAAAGGAAACAAACAAAATATATGAAAAAATGGAAGATCCTAGTAAAAAGGCAAAGTAATGTGTATTTTGGTGTACCGTATTCCATTGTGCATCATGAGCACAACCAAGGTAGAGCAATTGAGTCAGTGCCTTGTCCTTTGATGGTTGTGGAGCTCCAGCGCGGTTCATTGTTTCAGACTTGTTCCTTGTTGCTGCATTGTAGAAGAAGGAACTGAGGTGAGTATGATCTTGAGGGGTGTGTTTGTAGGGATATATATTCACATCCGTGGTTTAGTATTGTGGAAGTTGAATAGTTTCTGAAATCCCATGATTGATATTTTAATGGTGATTTCCCAAAAGCCATATTTGATATCTTTAATGGTTATTTAGGGAATATAGCGTTTAAGTTGACTGAGGATCTCAATGGTTCGATTTATTTAATGTTTGTTTTCAATCGGTTTTCTTTATACTTTAATTGTGATTTATGATGTAGGACGATTAAGTTGAATGTGGATTGGAATAGTCTGGATACAATGAAACGCATTAAGAAGAATTGGGTTCTTCAATGGGGGCGGAAGGGAACAATATAATTCAAAAATCTTTAATATTATTTAACGACAAATATAAATTCATTTTTAATTATTTGAAATCCCCCTAATTTTGTATATACAAACTTTTATTTTCCATGAATGCATAAATATATTGTAATTAGCAGCGAAACGAAAAAAAAAACAAAGAACAATCATACTTACTATATGTAAATGAAATAAAAATCATACCAGGACTCTTCCTTTGGTGCATAATAAATGTTTGTTTGGGCCAAAAAAAATAAAATATGGATTTGTGTGTTTGAAAAATAAATTTTTGTGTTGGATTCTCTAAAGCCAAAGCAAGAAATTATTCATGTATGTAATAAATATCAATCAACTACACATTTATGATTTTTGTCCAATGTTAACTTTACAATATATTAGATTAGATTAGATTTGTAAAGTAATGTAAATTCAGGATTAAGGATATTGAAAATTAAATGAGGAATGCGGATTGTAGCGGAGATTCCAGAGGCGAATACAAAACTTTGTCTTTAATTTTGTAAATACTCCGTTAGTGAGACGGTTACCGGTGGTCCGAATCCCATGATACAACTGCGAACTTCTTCGGACTGCTACACTCATAACCAAAGCTTGTGAACCAGCGCACTACAACGAACTCTCAGACTCGATGAACAACTCAGAGGAAGAGGTTATCAGAGAATCGAGAGGAAAGGTGAAAACTTTGTTGTTTTCTGATATGTCTAGAATGAGACCGAGAGATCTCTATATAGAGATATTCGGTTCCTCGGAGATTAATCCACAATAGGGTCAAACGTAACCGCTTCGTATTAAATAGGGTTAAACGTAAACTCTTCATATTAAATAAGGTCAAACGTAACTACTTCATATTGAAGAGTTTCCTTGGAGATCAATCCACATGTTCCTTGGAGATCAATCCACATGTTCTTTGAAGATCAATCCACGAGAAATATATAAGATAAATATTTAAAAGATATGAGATATTATATCTTAAACCCAAAGTGTTACTTTTGAACCCTGATTTCTCATTCCAACGAAACTCGATTTTAACGTATTAATATGCTACGGGTATGCACTCGCGGAGACGAAGTCAACACTCCCTTATTCTGGCACTACCGATGGCCGAAACACATCGCAAATGTGCCTAGAAGTATGAGCAAAATAGTTGTTCCAACAATTCCCCACATGAATAAAAATAATTCTAAACATATGACGACTCGACAAAAAGACTTTTGAGAGTACGAACGAGGAATTACTGCATCTGGAATAGTAGCAATTTTTTAGCCTTGAACCACCCATACTGAATAGCTATCGGATTTACTTGTCCAGGTGGTGAACGCAATGTCTTGAACCACCCAGGCTTTGATGTAAACCTAGACAACAACTATTACACAGTTTCATCCTCTCACATAACTAGGTTCTCCAATTTTATTCATTTTGGCCTTGAACAACCCTGGTTACTCATTATTGAACTTGGAGAATGCAGCCTCACGACGTTCATCTAGAAACGGTCTCATTTCACACTCACTTAGGTGATTGACCATAATAGGTATCTTGTTATACCTCACCCTTTTTTGAGAAAAGGTTATGGAATTATTAAAAGTTAAGCTTATCCTCAACGTAGCACTTGTTGTGTTTGTCCCATGATGCAACCCTATAACTTTTGGTTCATCGTAAGTAGTTCAATAAACTAGTTATCCATTTCCACTGTGTTTGTCCTGGATTATTGTTATAGTGACTAGTACATTTACCGAGTGCGCTAATTCAGGTCGTGTATAGTTGGTCAAGTACATTAGACTATCAATTACCCGTGCTTATTCCACATGTAGTACTCATTCACCTTCATTCTTAGTTAGATGAAGATTAAGTCCCACATGTGTTTTTGCCGTCCCACTTGAGTGAATCTTGAATCTCTTGTGGGTTTGAGACAAGATAATCCCTTCAGAATGTCTAATGATTTTGATCCCTAGTATCACATCTGCACAACCCAATAATGAGCATATCATCCACATATAAACACAACAGAATGTATCCGTTAGTGTAGGATCGTTGATCTTTGCTTAGGTCGCGACTAGAGCGACCTTGAGGTCTTTAAGTTAACTTTGTTTGATCTTGAGGATCTTTAATGTGCGGAAATAAACTTAATGACACAGTGTTCTGCAAACAAACTCGTATATTGCTTATCAATCCTAGTTACAGTCTAGTTTCATACACAATAAAACTTCTAAGTAAGCTAGATCTCTAAAGCAACTATACTACTCTCTCTCACTTGTTTACAACGCCTGATTTCGACTAAATTCCTCTCTAATTTAGTCTCTGCTCGCCTCACCTCGCCAACACATGACAAAATGCTATCTCTAAGATATATATAGACCATCTAACATCTGGTCTATAGAATCTACTCCTAAATCGAATATCTAAACTGAATTGCAACAACTAAATCTTCTAGTTATAGAAGATATAAAATAAAGAATAAAACATATACTAAAAGATAATGTTTGTGCTAGATACTCATATCATTCCGTATCTAAGCGAATCTACTAAAACGTGAGAGACACGCTCTAGTATCTTCCGATCTTCTAAGTGTCGAAGGCATGCGCTTTTCGTCTTATAGTCTTGAGGTCGCTTTGATGGTATAACGTCTGCAGCGACCTTCCAATGGCTTTCGCGACTATCTTCTATGCTTGACACTAGTGTTCTTCGTTGATAAGTCTTTACAGCTTAGACTTTACAACACCTTATATTAGACAAATACTTGTCTGTGATTGTCGCGACCTTCTCTGTCATGGAAGTGACCTTCTGTATATAGTCGCGACCTCTGATTCATGCATAGCGACCTGCTCCTGATCATCGTGACTTGCTTCCCGTGCTCTTCTCCACTCCATACGCTTCCTAAGTACCTTTACTGAGTAAACTCAATGTAGATGTTAAAAGCAAGTGTTTGTTATCATTAAAACTAGAGAAACTGAGGTAAAGCAATACTAGCTTGACCTAACAATTTCCCCCTTTTTAATGATGACAAACTATATAAGACATGGCATATATTTAAGGCAACATGTTTAGAGAAGTATTGAATCTTCTAATGTATGAACATGTTTAGAGAAGCAGTGATAAGTAACACTTTACCTTGATCAAGTCTCGCTTTGTGTTTCCATAGGTCGCTTCTTATGGTAATAGTTCCCCCTGACTTAAGCAACCGGTATGCCAGGTCTATTCCCCCTTTTGACATCATTGAAAAAGTCATGCATATATATGATTAGGGAACTAAGGCGGCTATCATGATCTACTCTCTAGAGGAATGATGATAAGATGCCTAAGCGAAAGGAACTAAGTTATAACTAGGCAAGATAATAGAGCAAGTAGAGAAAAACGAGCGAAGCATACTTTTATATTCATTTCGACTACGCACCCAAAAAGCTACTGGCTAGATTAACCTAAGGAAGAAACTAAAAAAGGACTCGGAACATGAAAAAGAAAAAGACAACTAAGTTGCTTCTTCGTCAACAGGATCAGCGTGTTCCGAGGCTGTCGCGACCTTTTGTTGCTCTGGAGCTGTAGTCGCTGGTGCCTCTTGTGTTGGAGGCACATCCCCCGTTGCCTTTGCCGCTTCGTCCTCTTCCCGAGATCGCTCCTCCTCTAGATACTGGTGGTACTCTGCCCACGCCTTTTCATAGGCTAGGCGTTGCTCAGAGGGAAGAAACTGGAATAGCACTGGATCTGGGTCGCGACCAGCGACCAGGCAAGCTAGCTGGGTGCACCTACTGTTGATCAGTTTATGAGTCACGCACACATTTTTATTGATTGTTAGCAGCGCGTCCAGAATGTTCTCATTTGACTGCAGCAGTTTCTCGTTTGTGACCTGCTGCTGGAGGAAGGCGGCGAGCAGATCGCGTGCGAGGGGCAGCTCAGAGCTTGGCAGGGGGTAGGCAGAGACGTCTTCAGCGACTTTGTCCATTTTACCTTTTCCCTTGCTGGAAGTCGCTTTTAACTTCACTGGGGAAGGAGGTGGTGTAGCTTTTTCTGGATCGTGAAGTTCGCGAATGCGGCGAATGCGTTGCTCAGTCAGTATGTGGGTGCAATGTTGCTCATCGTTGAAGATATGCCAGGTATGGTCGCTATGGTAGCGACTGAGATATGGTTCGCGATACCCTGTAGCGACGAAGCGACTTCTAAATAGCACAAGCGATATCACAACAGACCCAAAACACGCATACCTGTTTAAGATTTAGCAATATAGAGGTCCTAATCTATTCACTCTCAGTCCTAGTTGGGGTAGACACATGCATACATTTAAAATTGAAGGACAAAAACACATAGAATAGTACATATGCATATGCAATTTGCAAATTTGGGTAGGACTTTAACATCAAGTGGATATTCCCAGTTGTGAGCTATGAGGGTCATAGGGAACGTTACACAAGATAAGGCTAGGGACACTTTATAATCACATATCATATCTCGTTGGGCTTTGTAATGGGCTAAGAAGCGATCAATGTGATTATGTTCATAGGATTTCAAAGCAGAGCATGCAGGTCCATAATTTCTAGCAAGATCTATAAAGTCGCGAAGATTCACCTAATTATTTCACAAAGGCATCAACCAGAGCATGCGAGAGACTAAAGCTAATGCTAAAGTTTGCCAGTCATTTCAAGTGAGTCCTAAGTTCCCAATATCAATATATAAGCAGATAGTTCTAGTCAGAGTAGAGGGAACTTACAGACGTAGGTTGCTTATGTGAAGGGGATCATTCCCAGAAGGAGCCTTAGATTGACAAATTGATCCTTGTTCAAGGCTTTGGTGAAGATATCCGCCACTTGCTCTTCAGTTCTACAATGAGTTAATTCAATATTCTTTGAAGCCTGTCATGTGGCAAGAGCAGCCATTGTCTAACTACCATCGTTCCTTAGCACTTCCAACCTACGCAAGAAAAATTCAAACTTTTGGTACCCAGTGAAGCTCAGCTTTACTGGGTGAATTAGTATCGTGGGTCGCTTTGGAGCGAGTCCCATCAGCATGAATGATATTGAAGGTCATGGGAGCAGTTTCATAAGATTCATTATGATTAGAGTTGATCCTAGCATTCTGTTTTATCTTTGGTCTAGGTTTAGCATGTTGATTTGCTTGAGTTTGATATGTTTGATGAATGTTCTGATGTCGCTGGTGATAATTATCATATCGCTTGGTATGATTTGAAGGTCGCTGGTGTTGGTACTGAGGTCGCGATGATGCATGTTCATGAGCAACATCATTGCAAGGAGAAACATAAGGCTTGTTGTCACAAGCCTGTTTCTTCTTATAGTTATAGATTGTATGACCATTGAAACCACAGTATCTACACCAGTTGTAATAGATCACTCGCCCATATTTTCCACGTCCTGGTCTAAAGGGCTTTGCATTTTTGGTGCACCCCTTGACCTCGTGAGTCCCTTGTGCTTGTGATGCATACATGGCATGAGCTTTTTCCCCATGATACCATTTTGACTTATGTTTGGGGTTTTCCAAGACTTTCACTTTGTCTTCTAAGAACTCATTCTTGCTTTTGCAAGCTTGAAGAGCCTTATCCAACACGTCAGCCTTTTCAGCGAGTTCCTTGGCTAATTTCTCATGCATGGATGAGGATTTAACATTATCATCAGATTCATAGCCAATCCCTCCCGCTTTAACAAACACTGTTTGATTAACTGATCGCTTTTCAATTAGGGATGCAATACCAGCGACATCAAGGATGACCCTTTTTATTAGGTCATTAGTTTCACGTAGGCTTTCGCTTGCCATAGAAACAGGAGTGGGTGCTTGTGTAGACGCTTTAGTAAGCGCTTTACCTTTGCAGCCCAAGCACTCCTTGGTTAACAAGGTTGTTTCTTTAGCCTTTTGAAAGTCTATCTCTTTATTTGCTAGCCTAGTAGATAAATCTAAACATTCAGCATGAAGATCTTCTATTTCCTTTTCATAGCTATCATTTTCAGTTTGTAGTCGCTCGCTCTCTTCTATTATTCCTAGAATTATATTGATTAAATCAGGTTTATCAAGCATGTGAATCTTTTTAGTGAAGCTATTAGGAAGTGAGATTGGTACCTCGGAGTCTTCAGAACTTTGTTCTCCAGCCATTAGACATAAGCCTGTGAACCCTTCATGTAAGTCTGCATCATCATCATCATCTCCCCATGCAGAAGTGGTCATGAGTGCCTTCTTTTCAGATTGCTCAACCTTTGGCTTGGTGCAGTCTCTTGCTAGATGCCCCTTTTGCTGGAAATTGTAGCAGGTGTAGCTGCTGAGGTCGCGTTAGGAGTCAGATGAGGAGGGTAAGGTTTCTTTCTTGTTTTTTAAGAATCGCTTGACCATCTTGGTCATTAAGACTACGTCTTTATCATCATCTTCTTCTTCTTCTTGGTTCTCCATCCTGTCTAGAACTTTTGACAGCTTCAAAGCGACTTGTTTTGTGTCGCTTCCTCTTGTCAAAGATCTCAGCTTGTCGCCTTGTTCTTGATCATAGAACTTCCCAAAGATCTTGGCTACTGGAAGAGCTTTGGTTTCTTCAGACATTAAGGCTATACTCCTGGCCATTTCAAATTTGTCGCTCATAGCGTGTATGACAGCGAGTGTCTTCTCATACTCTGGGATGATGTGGCCAGCAGCGGTTAGCTTATCTGTGAGCACGAAGAATCGCGACTGGCAATCAAGGACGCTTTCATTCTCCAGTTGTCTGAAGGCATGAAACTCGCGTTGTAACACGAATTTCCTGTTGTGCTTCATGTCTTCACTTCCTCTGTGAATGACTATGATTGTATCCCAGATTTCCTTTGCAGTAGGGAGACTTTTTACCTTGTCAACATCATGGCACTGTAGGCCGACGAAGATCATCTGGCGAGCTTTGGCATTAACTTCGATTTTCCTGTAGTAGGCAGCGTCCATCGCGCTTCTGGTGATATCTTCAAGGACTTCTTCATCTCCTAATTAGATGACGTTCCAACATTGAGCGTCCATCTGCTTGATCCAAGCCTTGTGCATTTCGATCCACCAGTCGAGTTCGCCTTCCTTTAGTAGAGGTGGCTTGTTGAGAGTTTGTCCATGATTTGGAGTCGAGGAAGACATGGTTGATTACAGAACGGTTCCTGCTCTGATACCAATTGTAGGATCGTTGATCTTTGCTTAGGTCGCGACTAGAGCGACCTTGAGGTCTTTAAGTTAACTTTGTTTGATCTTGAGGATCTTTAATGTGCGGAAATAAACTTAATGACACAGTGTTCTGCAAACAAACTCGTATATTGCTTATCAATCCTAGTTACAGTCTAGTTTCATACACAATAAAACTTCTAAGTAAGCTAGATCTCTAAAGCAACTATACTACTCTCTCTCACTTGTTTACAACGCCTGATTTCGACTAAATTCCTCTCTAATTTAGTCTCTGCTCGCCTCACCTCGCCAACACATGACGAAATGCTATATCTAAGATATATATAGACCATCTAACATCTGGTCTATAGAATCTACTCCTAAATCGAATATCTAAACTGAATTGCAACAACTAAATCTTCTAGTTATAGAAGATATAAAATAAAGAATAAAACATATACTAAAAGATAATGTTTGTGCTAGATATTCATATCATTCCGTATCTAAGCGAATCTACTAAAACGTGAGAGACACGCTCTAGTATCTTCCGATCTTCTAAGTGCCGAAGGCAATGCGCTTTTCGTCTTATACTCTTGAGGTCGCTTTGATGGTATAACGTCTGCAGCGACCTTCCAATGGCTTTCGCGACTATCTTCTATGCTTGGCACTAGTGTTCTTCGTTGATAAGTCTTTACAGCTTAGACTTTACAACACCTTATATTAGACAGATACTTGTCTGTGATTGCCGCGACCTTCTCTGTCATGGAAGCGACCTTCTGTATATAGTCGCGACCTCTGATTCATGCATAGCGACCTGCTCCTGATCATCGCGACTTGCTTTCCGTGCTCTGCTCCACTCCATACGCTTCCTAAGTACCTGTACTGAGTAAACTCAATGTAGATATTAAAAGCAAGTGTTTGTTATCATTAAAACTAGAGAAACTGAGGTAAAGCAATACTAGCTTGACCTAACAGTTAGGAGTATCTTTTAAGCAGATGCATTTGTCACATTCATTAATGATGGGGCTATTTGAAATCATTATTACATGATCAACTTTTTCATACCATTGTTTCAGAAATTGTTTGAGCCCATATAAGAACTTTACAAGTTTGTAAACTTTGTGTTCCAGTCCAGGCACTATATAGCCTTCAGGTTGTAAATTTCCTCATGTAAATATCCATTTAGAAAAGTTGTTTTGACATCCATTTGACGACTTTCTTGGTTTCGTAATGCTTCCATGGCTATCAACATTCTAATTGAAGTTATTCTTGTAACTGGAGAATAAGTGTCAAAGAAATCCAATCCTTCTTTTTGTCGATCCTTGCACCACAAGCCTAGCCTTCTGCTTCTCTATTGAGGCTTGAGCCATCAGTTTTCAACTTTTGTTGAAAAATCCATTTGCATCCAAGTGCTTTACACCCTTGTGGTAACTTTACCAATTCCCACATATGATAGTGCATGATTGAGTCAATTTCACTTTGCCCGCTTCCTTCCATGAAGGTGCGTAGGGTGTAGACATGGCTTCTCGAAATGTTCTTGGCTCATTTGCTATAAGAAAGGTTGTGACAAACTCATTGCCAAATGATTTTTCCTTGCGAGCTCGCTTGACACGCCTTAGTTTATCATTTTTCTCTTTTGGGTCTTTTCCATAAATGCTTGCTTCTCTTTGTCCAAGTGTTCATTTAGGATATTCCTTATCCTTGCATGGGAACACGTTTTCAAATAACGAAGCATTTCTTATTTCCATTATTGAATTAGCATGTATATCCGGTATATCCGATTTGTATACCAAGAATCGATATGCATTGATGTTGTGTGCATATCCTATGAAAATATAGTCAAAGGTTTTGTAAGTCCCACAACCTTAAAAGCGTTATCCTCATGTCAACGCGGAAACTTCCGAGGAGGTCACCCATCCCAGGATTGCTCCCGTCCCTAGCATTCTTAACTTCTCAATTATTGTCCTCACTTGAACTATGAAAAGGGAAGAACTCTTGTTGACATGAGTAGCAATCTAATCCTTATATGGATTACAAACACGGGGTATTACACTTTAATAGGGGTTCAAGTGAATTCTTTATGATTTTAAGCCTCATTACTGACCTTGGATGAACCAAACAGTCATGATACAAGGTGAAAGCAGTTTGGTCAAATGACCTCTTATATATTGTTGCATTAACCTCACAATGATAAATATATGTATAATATAATCCGGAGGTATGACTTGGCATCCTTTCAAGGATTTGCTTTTAACCAGATTCATATCTTATGATGCATATATATTATTTCTCATTTTCATTCATGGTTTCCATATAAAATCCATTATGACGCACATCTTTGAAACTCAATAAGTTTCTTTGAGATTTACCCGATTGTAGTGCGTCAATAAGTTTTGTTCCTCTTGGGAGTATAACAATAGTTATTCCAAATCCTTCTACGAGTTTAGATGCACCCGATATTGTTGTGACATTGCCTTCATAGGATTTCAAGTGAGTAAAGTAATCTTTGTTTCTCAATATGGTGTGCGTCGTTGCGCAATCTAGAAGGCATTGCTCCTTCCCGTCGAGTTTTACTTTTCACGGGGTTCATCGTTTCTAAGATAGATGTAGAAAAGAGTGGTCAAAATAGTAATAAGAAAGGAACTTCATATATATTACACATCAATCACCAAATCTTACAAAGCTTCACGAAAAAAATACAGATGTGAAAAACATAGTGCAAAAAAATAAAGTTTTGAAATTACATAGATATTTCAATATTTTATATGGTAAAATCATCATTATGCTCAAAGTCGAGAAATTGACCATCATCTTGGCTTGCCATGTTTGTATTACTCACACCCGCACTTTCAACAAAATTTGGTCTCTATGGCCTTTTCCTTGTTATTCTCGTCTTGGTATAATTTTACTAGATTTGGAGCCAAATGACATTCCCTTGCCCAATGACCAGGCGTCCCACATTTGTGGAAAGTGGATTTTGATTTATGAGAGGGTCCTTTATGACCCATCTGGATCTTTTGCTTACCATTCCCATTGAAGTTGTGGTTATCATGGTATTTATACTGGTCTTGATCGTGAACACCGCGAGCTCCACGACCACCTCGGCCATCACGACCACAACCACGGCCATCGCCATGTCTTTTTTGTTGACCATACATATCATCTTTTCCATATTGGAACTCATTGTCAACAGTGTTAGCCTTAGAAGGAGCCATTGAGCCAATAGGCCTCATATTATGATTTATCGTCAATAGCTTATTATTCTTTTCAACCACCAACAATACTCTTAACAACTGAGAGTATTTGTCAAACTTTTATTGTCTATATTGTTGTTGTAACAACAAGTTAGACGGATTCATGGTGGGATATGTTTTCTCTAATATTTGTACTTGGGTTTTTTGTTCACCACATTAACTCAACATAGTAGTGATGTTGTACATAACACTGCTATATTCACTTATGGACTTAAAGTCCTGGAACCTTAAATTTTACCATTGATGTCTTGATTGTGGGAGTAGCACATCCTTTTGATTTCCATATCGTTTTTAAAATTCTTCCACAATTTCAAGAGATCCTCATGAAACAAATACTCACTCTTGAGGCTTTCATGTATGTGGTGGCGGAGAAATATAAGAGATTTAGCCTTTTCTTGTGGTTTAGTTTGATTTGTATCCATTATGGTATTCTCAAGGTCATGTGTCTTGAGGTAAGACGCAATATCATATTCCAATTCTAGGTATCTTTGACTAGCTAGGTCAAGAATTTCAAATTCTCGTTGCATGATTTTTTCCATTTTCTACAAATTATGAAATTGTTTGGTGGTAAATTTTCACTAAACATTGTATTGACATTTTTGTGTCAAATATATATATATATATATATATAAATTTGATGGGTCAAAATCCAATATTATTTTATCATAACTTAAAGTCAAAAAAATATATATAAAAGGGGGACAAACCTTTAATTGGACTCTTAAGTAATTGGGCTTATAAAAAAATGGGCTTCTAAATATCTTTAATTGAGAATTTAAAAAATATTTAAACAAAGGCTTTACATAAAGCCAAATTGAAGTAAAGAAAAATACAAAAAAAAAAAAAAGTTAACATCCGTACGTGGAACAACAAATGGTAGAAGTTAATTAACTTCCTAATTAGTACTAACCACCAAACAAAAAAAAAACAAACAAAAAAAGGGTAGTGGGTGGTTGCAGAAGAAAGAAAAGGAAATAAAATTAAAAAGGAAAAAGAAAGTGGACGTGGGTAGTGGAAAAGTAATTAGGGAGTTTATATTAATCTTGAGGGTTAACTGCAGCAAAAAAAACCACGTACAAACTGCAAAAAGAAAACGGAAGAGAGAAACCTCCTTGTCTGTAGAGAAAGAACAGACACACAACAAAAAAAGGCCAACAAAAGCCTGCAGCCCTCCGTCCAAAAAAGAAAACTACCTCCGTTCCAAAAATTCATCTACTAAACAAGGTAAAGGAAGATCTTTTATTTGAATCTTCTTCTAAATCAATCTTTTCAAGTTTAATTAGTGGTATGGGAGGAACCATATGGATCCAAACACCACAAAAATCAATCTCAAAAGACCCAAATTTCAGATCTAGTAGTGGGAAGAAGCCATATGGATTCAACCCCTACAAACTCTTGGAACCAAATGGATCCATAAAAACTCAAAAATTGTCAATTCTTAGTCGTTATAATGTCCAATTAATTTCTGTTTTTTGCAAATTGAAAGTGGGGTAGAAGCCATTCGGATTCCTTCCCGCACCATAATCACAAATATGATTATAGGTCCAGCAGATTGGTTTAATTAAACAAAAAGGAAGAAGAAGAGATTGAATTAAGCATATTCAAACCTGTTTGAGGAAGAAATTATACCTCTATTTTCTTCTCCGTTAAAAAATCTGATGATATGAAATATGAGATGAACCATATATATATATATAAACATGAAAATCCAAATTGATAAAATTTATCCCCATAAGATAAGATTTCAGTTTAAAAATTCCGGATTTGTTAAAAACAAAAATCTAGAATTATTATTAAATACGTAACGGACAGATATATCTAAACGGATTAAAAAAAGGGGCTAAAGATTTGTTCTATACAACGTTACTGTGCCCTCACCGATACACAAAGGAGTGAAATCAAAGATATATTTTTTTAATGAGTTCAACAACCTCTCTGTTGCTTATCAGAAGCTAGGCATGCAAAAAAAGTAAAATCTAGGCCTATAAAAACAAAAACGTAAAAAACAAAACCTATTTCTAAAAAAAACTTCTATAATCAAGATAATTCTATGAAAGACATATATCAAGGATTTATCAGAAAGATGAAAAAGTCTAGAGAGAAGGTCTCTTCCTTCTCTCGTATTCTCCATCCCTAGCTCGTTGTCACTGGTGAAGCGCGCCCCTGCCGCCATCGTTTCTCCGGCTCTATTGAGGCCTATACAGGTATTTCGCCTCCCTTCCTCCTCCAATCTCGGTGTTATGGCTTGGATTTCAGGTTCGAACTATTGCTCCACAAATTTCTTCGATTTCAAATTGTTCCTGATTTGAACCCTAATGGTTCCTACATGAACCCTTCAATATATATTCAATTGGGAGTAAAATCCCCTTCTAAATCTTATATAAATCAAGCTACTCCGTATGAAACCCATTGGTTCTTCTTGAACCCTTCTTCTTGCTCAAATCTGAAATTTCACTATAATTGCTTCTGTAGCAGAAATTCAATTTGGGGCTTTTACCTGTATATGCACAAAAACGAAGATGAAGTTTTCGAAATTTTCCCTAATTTACCCAATTTCTCAAATCTGTACAACATGTCCCAAGACTATACCGAACTTTCAATCAAAATCTTCAAGTCTAATTTCAATTTAATTTTCAGTCAAGCTTTGAAGTCCTTTTAACTTCGC
>NW_027367897.1:0-53941 GCF_046119375.1 Phyllobates terribilis | reverse complement strand
AGGCCTCGACATGAAAGTCTCGACCGAGACCCAAATGTCTCGATCGAGGTTTGGCTTCGACATAAAAGTCTCGACCGTGACTTGGAGGTAGAGATTGAGTGCCACGCCGATTCTGAGTGACTGGGACAAAGTCTCGACCGAGACTCACATGTCTCGACCGAGACCAAGGTGACGGACCCAGCCCAATTGCAGACACAGTCCGATTTTCTATCAGTTTTTCCCTATTTTATCTTTTATTTTCAGTTATTTTATTTTCTAGAGGATAGATACTATATAAACCTTTAGTTTTAGGTTAGAATTATCTTTTGCCACTTTCACAAATTCATTCTTAGAGATTCAGCAGCCAAGAAGAAAGCTCGCACCTTTGTGTCATCTTCTGCCTTCATCCTTGGTTAGTTCATCCATAATTATGTATTGCTTTCTCTTGGCTATGTCTGGCTAAGTTCCTATTAGTTCACTCTTAGGTTGAGGCCATTATTCTAGGAATTGTTTGTGAGAATTCTATTGTTTATGTTCTAATTATAATTTCAGCATTGTTTTATATTCTCTTGTGATTATTGTCATTGATTGATATTGATTTTATCTAGGTGGCCAACTAGGTCGATTATTATTCATTCATATCACTAGACTTGATAATTCGATTTGAAAAATCTTGTCTTTTAGGTAGCAATCAGAATTAGCATAGACTATTTGCGAGTGCTTATTTTGTAGAGATTATAAACCTGTGTTGAGTATCGGTGATTTGCCAATGGTATTACATAGGCCTACTTATCTTTGATCTTTATGTTGTTGCGCTTTTGAACCTTAGGATTTCTTTGGTTATTGCTTACAACAAGGGTTTCTAGGACTATTTGGACTAGTTGCTATTTACGAACAAAGAGTAGGACAACTAGATTATTTATTTAAAGAACATAACTTTTATAGAATTCGATGATCAACTTTCCATAAGAATAATGCGCAGATGCTAAAAGAGTGAGCTTTCCATCGTTATATTTTACAAATCCAACAATTTATGTTTTATTTTTGCTAGTTAGTTTTACAACCAACAAACCCCCTAGTTACTACTAGGTAACACAACTGAAATAGGCTATCGTTCTGACTCCCTTGGGATTCGACTCTGACTTACCACTTCACTAGTGGAGTATTTAGTTGGATTATCTTTGATAGGGCCAACGACCGTTTAACGCCTGTCAAATTTTGGCGCCGTTATCGGGGAGCTAACTGTTATAGTTTGTTTCTCTTTGTGTTATCTTGGTGTCGACCTATCTTATGGTCCACACTCGAGCCACTAATTCAGATTTGCTTGATTTTATTCTAGAGATAGAGCGGACACATCTGCGGAATCTGCTACAATCCCTGTAGAATCTAGTAATTGAATCAATGGCGGCCAAAATGTTGCGAGAGCTTACAGACCCTTATCTGACGCAACAACATTTAGGAGTGACGCTGCTTGCCCTGAATGCCAGCGTCACGTTCGAACTAAAGACCGGATTCATCAATTTGCTACCCAAATTTCATGGCTTGGTTGGGGAGGACCCGATCATGCATCTTAGTGAGTTCCACGACATCTGCAGCTGTAGCAAGCCGAGTAACGTCACAGATGAGCAAATCAAGATTGAGAGCTTTCGGTCTCACGCTGAAAGATACCGCGCGTCAGTGGTATTACTTGCTGCCCATCGGAAGTATCGACACATGGGAGAAGCTCCACAAAGCCTTCCTCAATAAGTACTTCCCGTCCAAGAAGGCGGTTGCGTTGAAAAGAGCGATAGCAATGGTGGAACAGCAGGACGCTGAGACGCTGTATGATTACGTTGAGAGGTTCGCGAGACTATGTGCGAGCTGCCGTTTCACGGGTTTGAGGAGAAGGACTTGGTGACCCACCTCTATAATGGGTTGCTAGACAATGAGAGGAGATTAGTAGACGCTACGTGTAATGGGAGTGTGCTGAATTTGACTCCCGCCGAAGCTAGAGCACGATTGAATGAGATCGCGGAAGGAACGAGAAGCTTCGGAAGGACGTACACGAGGAAAGGAGCTAATGCTGTGAGCTCCGGAGAGCCTGAGTGGAAAAGCGAGATAGCGGAGCTAAAGAGTATGATCAAGAACATCGCCATCGGAATTTCTAAGCCTACGAGAGTATGTGGTATTTGTGCGGATGAGAGTCATCCTACCGACATGTGCCCGCAGCTCCAGTACCAGACCATCGCTGAAGTACACACAATAGGAGGTTTTGGGCCGCCCCGACCTCGCTATGACAACAACATTAATAACTACAATCAACGAGAGAACAAATACAACCCGAGAGGTAACGATCATCCTGGATTTAGATGGGGAGACTCGTCAGGGGCGCAGAATAGGCCGTATCAATACAACAACCAATATCGCGCGCCATACCCACCAAAAGCCGACGAACCATTGCTGAATGAGATGCTCGAACCCTTGACCAAACACTTTACAACCCATGTCCAAACGACGGAATCTAGCATAAAGAGTTTAGAAAAACAGGCTGCTCAAATAGCAGAAGCGGTTAATAACCTTCAACAACAAAGCTCGGGGAAGTTGCCATCACAAGCCATAGCAGCACCAAGAGAAAATGTGAGTGTAATCGCGGCACTAGGAGAGAAAAGGGCCATTGAAAAGAACGAGGAGGAAGAGGCTGCAGAGATGTCTCGACCGAGACATGTGAGTCTCGACTGAAACTTTAGCCCCGAGGAGATGTCTCGATCGAGACAAGAAACTCTCGACCGCGACTTGAGCCCCGAGAAGAAATCTCGATCGCGACTCCAAATTCTTGATCGAGAAGGAGGTGATCCAAAAATTTCCGAAAAATGTCTCGACCGCGACTCTCTGCCTCGACCGCGACTTCCAGAAGATGATGTTCGGGATAACGATGAGATCTTCAAGAAGTTAGGGAAATGTAAGGGTAACAGTTATCTACTCCAACTTGTCAAGAATGTGCCCCGTTTTGCTACGCGATTAAAGGAGATGTGCACTACAAAATCGAACGAGAAGCTGCAAGGGAGACAGAAGGTACAGGTCAGCGGAAGGGTCTCTGCGGCCATCCAACCGAGGATAGCTACCAAGCGAGCAGACCCAGGAATGGTGAGTATCCCGTGTACCATAGGAAAAACTAGAATTGATAGAGCTATGTTAGACTTAGGAGCTTCGATTAATGTTTTGCCTTACTCGGTGTACGAATCATTAGATTTAGGGCGCATGAGTAAAACTGGGGTTGTTTTGCAACTAGCCGACGGATCTACGATTTATCCAAAAGGGTTGGTCGAAGATGTGTTGGTTATGGTAGAGAATCTCGTATTTCCTGCAGACTTCCATGTATTAGATGATCACCATAATTCGCATGCTACACCTGTCCTCTTAGGTAGACCTTTTATGCGGACAACCAAAACTAAGCTAGATCTAGATACTGGGGCGCTTACGCTCGAGTTTTATGGGGATGTTGTTAACTTTAATATATTTGGGACCGCAACACAACCCGTGGATGATAGATCAGTATTTTGCATAAATGATGTTATTAAAATTCCCGAGCTAGGATCAAATGTTGTTTTGGGCAGTGGCCCCACCTCGCTAACCACACAGGAAAAGAAACCTGCTAAAGTTGTTGTGCAGGTTGCCAAGAAAGTAAAAGCAAAAGCAAAGAGCAAAGGCAAAAATAAGAGTGGGGAGAGCAAAAAGGAAAAGAAGCCCAAGCAAGTATGGGTGGTAAAGGAGGAAAATGGTCTAAGGTTCAACCTTTCCATCCATGGTTCAAAAAGTTATTATTAGATGATGCGATCCGGAAAGGATTGAAAAACAATGAATGAGGGATCGTACGTTGTGCCGTGATGTTAAATAAGGCGCTGACCGGGAGGCAACCCGGGGGATTTTTTACTAACGCTAATCCCTATGTTTTGTTTAGTTTTAATGCTTTTGTTTCAGGAAAATCACGGGACCATCATGTAGAAAGCATCGGAAGAGAAAAACGCGAAATCCCGCCTCGACTACAAAAGTCGCGATCGAGACATCTGGGTCTCGATCGCGACCCGGCCCGTTAAATTTTTTTTTTGAACCCCTATCTCGGCCGGCCCTAATCTATCTCGGCCGAGACTCATAACCCCCCCCCCCCCCCTCCATTCTCCTTCTTCTTCTTCCTCATCTTCTTCTTCCCCCCAAAACACCCAAATCTCCATAACTCCTCCAAATTCAAGCTTTCTTCCTCAAATACACTCCAAATCTTCTCCTACAAACCCTCTCATCAATCTCTTAATCAATTTCCTTCAATTCCATCACAAATTTCTCAAAACACCTCAAGAAACCTAAATCCCCAAATTGCTCAAATCTCCTCCAAATCTAGTTCTTTCTCCACCAAATCAACACCATTAGGCCGGTTTTGTGCCACACATTCCAGATCTGAGGCGGTGTTCGAAGAGGAGGCCAAACGAAGCCACGAGAGGAGATCGAAAAAAGGGTTTTCGGTGGAGTTCTTGAGTCTCGACCGCGACTCAACAGTCTTGACCGAGACCTTTGCGCAGTTCATCGAGTTCTTCAGTCTCGACCGCGACCTCCTAGTCTCGACCGCGACTTTGGCACGGTGTAAAAATCTCGACCGCGACGTAGGACTCTCGACCGCGACTTCGCCACGGCCAGAACTCTCGACCGCGACTTCACTGTCTCGACCGCGACATCCGGGAAATTCGCGCCTCAGGTATCCTCGAGCAGTCTAAACTTGTCCATTTATGGCTGTGACCACCATATGTTTGCTGGGATTTTTGCTGTGGTTGTGTACAATGGCCCCTAAGCAACAAAGGAGATCCGCCGACGACTTAGAGCAGATTGTGAACAATAAGGCGGTTATCCAGACACGCTTTCCAGACACGACTTTGCTGGACAACATGAAATTTCTTGAGGTGACAAGGACCATGTTCACCAAGGCTGGTTTAGGTGGCTTCCTGGGACTGAGCGCGGCCACCTTCTCGAAATTTACTCGGGAGTTTCTACGTACGCTATCTGTTACTCTAGACGGCCGCAACGACCAAGTGCTATACATTTAATGGCGGTCAAGCAACAGAACGTGGAAACTGACTCATGAGCAGATCGCACATGCACTCGGGGTGACCAAGAGGAAGAGATGGGACAGAGAAGTCGACAATGAGACGGTGAAGGAGAGGTGGACTAGAGGATCGGGAGAGGCGTATGACGCCAAGCGCACCACGGACACATCAGTTTCTTTTCCGCAGTGGCGCATCATCCACAAGGTGGTGACGATGTGCTTCGGGAATAGGGCTGAGAACAACAAAATTTCGGTCCACCAGCTGTTCCTCATGTATGCATTCTTATACGAGTGCGAGTTCTACGTCCCAGATTGGCCGAGCCAGTTCGTGCGCGCCTGCCAGGAGTCATGGAAGGCGCAGTTTGGAGACATCGTCGTAGGGGGATGATTTCCCTCCTAGCTATTGAGGCGGGCTGCCCCCAGCGCGATCAGCCCATCCGGGGGAGCTTCTTGTACGACGAGCAGTGGTGCCAGCGGAACTTGTGGCTGTGGAGAGATGGTCCGGATCTGATTTACTCATACGGGCGAGGATTCCAGATCACATTCCCGAGAGAGGAGCCCGTCGTCTTTGGCTCATGGGCTGACTCGTACATTCCACCAGACGTCGTTCCCGCAGGTCAGCACTTCCCTGTCCCTGGTCCGGTTCCTGCTCCGACTCCAGTCTTGTCCGTCCCTCCATTCGCTCCCGCGCCTGAGCAGTAGCACACATATTCCGACGCCGGCGCGAGCGGTTCTGGATCCCAGCCCTACTCTGACGAGATGTACTGGCAGACCCACATGGTGTATCAGATGGGCTAGATCACAGAGGCGATAGGGGCGTTTCAGACGAGCCGGCACGAGATCCGGACGACCATGCACGCGCTCGTCCCAGAACCAGGAGCGGTTCCAGGCTGACATGACGGCCCTACGAGAGGATATTGTTGCGCAATCAGGAGTACCAGCACCACAGTGGGTGTACCAGCGGCAGCAGTGGGAGCTGTTCTGAGCCGCCTACCCAGATCCACCGCCAGGCGATGACGAGGATGCTTATGATGATGACGGCGAGGATGACGACGATGATGAGTCGACGGATGATGACGGAGATGATGATGATGCTGAGGAGTGATTGCGGTACCTCCCCCCTCTTCCCTTTTTATATGATGTCCTCTTTTGCTGCATTGAGGACAATGCGCTGTTCAAGTGTGGGGAGAGGAGTTACCGTACCGAGGAGGTTTATGCTGTTTTGCTGTTTTTCTTGCTATCTTTATATTTTTAATGTCTTTGCTGAACTGTTTTAAGTTGTTTTTTCGATCGAGTCTGTACCAGAACTTATATCGCGTCTTGAACAATTGCATTGTTAAAAAAATCGAAAAAATACGAAAAAAATTCGAAAAAATAAAAAAAAATACGAAAAAAAATTTAAAGAATAAAAACTAGACAAGCAAAAATGGATAAAAAGGAAAAGGTTGGTGCCTGAAAAATAAAAAAATAGAAAAGAAAAGTTCCTACCACTTAGAATTTGGTGAAAACCCGAAAGGGCGCCAGATTTACTTTGTTTTGTGATTGATTTTATTGATTGCTTATCTATTGGCGCAAGAGACATAAGAAGGGAGTTGAAGGATGTCTCGGGTTCTAGGATTCACCAAGGAGGGATAAGGAGTTAGTTTTAGCCTTTTATCTCTCTATTTATGAGCTTATTGTTATCCACACCTTGCATGCTTACCATTCCATTAGTTTATTAGTTTTGCTACATATTATCCACGGTTGTGTTAGATCCTAGGATTAGATTTCTATTTCTTGGAGTTTGATGCATATTGTTGTGGTTGTACTATGCGGAACTTTTAAATTAGGATTGGTGGTTGTGACTTGTGGATTGATCATATTATCTAGTGGTTTAGGACATTACTCGAAGAGGAGGAATAAGAAGTGTATAAGCGAGTGGGAGACTCAATTTTATCCTTATTATGTCTTATTTATGTACCCTTACCCTTAGAGGAGATTAGGAATTCCACATGTGCTTAAACGCACACCACTTGGTTCGATTTTACTATTGTATTGGAGTGGTGACATAAGAAGTGGAGAAATAAGGAGGGTTTTGGGTAGGACATCTCGGAGACATAAGGAGATAGGTCGGAGTAGGTTAGTGCTCGATACACTTGGAGTTTGAAGTATAGTCGATAGCAAACTTTCTCTACACTTATTGTAGACCTTTGTGCTTTTAGGAGGAGTGAGTTTTATTTTGCTTACTCGAGGACGAGCAAGGTTTAAGTGTGGGGAGGTTTGATAGGAGCTTATTATATGGTGTTAACTAGCGACTATTAGCTTAGGATTAGTGGTATTTAGGTGCTTATTGAGTGGTATTCCCGGAATCTGGTATGATGTTCACTTATGGATTTGCGGGATGCTCATAAGCGTTGTTTTGTGGTTTTATTATGGAGATCCTGTTTGTACTCACCTTTAGTGCATTTGGGACGGAGCTAGAGAGAAGACTACCACACCGACACCCATGGAGAAGCTGAGAGGCGAAGACGAGCTGCCTCGGAAGCTTATAGAAGACCAAAGACCGAAGACCAGTCCGAGAGGAGGCGCCACGACGAGAAAGAGCCACGAAGAAGATGTCTCGACCGAGACCCAAATGTCTCGATTGAGGTCTGGCTTCGACATAAAAGTCTCGACCGCGACTTGGAGGTAGCGATCGAGTGCCATGCCGATTCTAAGTGACTAGGACAAAGTCTCGACCGAGACTCACATGTCTCGACCGAGACCACGGTGACGGACCCGACCCAATTGCAGACCCAGTCCGATTTTCTATCAGTTTTCCTTATTTTATCTTTTATTTTCAGTTATTTTATTTCCTAGAGGATAGATACTATATAAACCTTTAGTTTTTAGGTTAGAATTATCTTTTTCCACTTTCACAAATTCATTCTTAGAGATTCAACAACCAAGAAGAAAGCTCCCACCTTTGTGCCATCTTCTACCTTCATCCTTGGTTAGTTCATCCATAATTATGTATTGCTTTCTCTTGGCTATGTCACTCTTAGTTGAGGCCATTATTCTAGGAATTATTTGTGAGAATTCTATTGTTTATGTTCTAATTATAATTTCAGCATTATTTTATATTCTCTTGTGATTATTGTCATTGATTGATATTGATTTTATCTAGGTGGCCAACTAGGTTGATTATTATTCATTCATATCGCTAGGCTTGATAATTCAATTTGAAAAGTCTTGTCTTTTAGGTAGCAATCAGAATTAGCATAGACTATTTGCGAGTGCTTATTTTGTAGAGATTATAAACCTGTTTCGAGTATCGGCGATTTGCCAATGGTATTGCATAGGCCTACTTATCTTTGATCTTTATGCTGTTGAGATTTTGAACCTTAGGATTTCTTTGGTTATTGCTTACAACAAGGGTTTCTAGGACTATTTGGACTAGTTGCTATTTACGAACAAAGAGTTGGACAACTAGATTATTTATTTAAAGAACATAACTTTTATAGAATTCAATGATCAACTTCCCATAAGAATAATGCGCTTATGCTAAAAGAGTGAGCTTTCCACCGTTGTATTTTACAAATCCAGCAATTTACGTTTTATTATTGCTAGTTAGTTTTACAACCAACAAAAACCCCTAGTTACTACTAGGTAACACAATTGAAATAGACTATCATTCTGGCTCCCTTGGGATTCGACTCCGACTTACCACTTCACTAGTGGAGTATTTAGTTGGATTATATTTGATAGGGCCAACGACCGTTTAAACGCCTGTCAACTGATAATGGAACATAATTTGTGCAACGATCTTGTCAGGAACTTTTCTTTGCTAAGAGCATTATAAATCAATGATCTACTCCTTATGTTCCTCAGTAGAATGGTTGAATTGAGAGGAGACATTGCCACCTTGTTAAAATAGCCCGTTCTATGCGCTTTCACTCTGGTCTTCCTCTGGCATACTGGAATGACTGCATTCTTGTTGCCATTTATGTGATCAATTTATGACCCTCCTCTGTTTTGTATTGGGATACTCCTTACAAATGATTTTTCACAATACTCGTCCCGACTTATCTTTCTTAGAATATTAGGTTGTCAATGTTTTGCTTTGACACGGGGTATTTTGCGTGACAAATTTGCTGCTAAGGTCAAGTTGTGTGTCTTTCTTGGCTATCATCATGGACAACGTGCTTACAAATTCATGGATTAGGAGACTAAGCACATATTCGTCAATCGCGATGTAATCTTTAGGGAATATGTATTTTCCTTTAAAACACCATATGCCCTTACTCCTTTACCTCACATTCTACCCTTTCTTGATGTTCCCACTACTAGTGATGATTCCATTCCGCCAATTATTTCCCGGCCATAATCTTCCGCACAATCACACATTTCCCCACCCCAATCTACTTCTTTCTCCAGACTCTGATGTTGATGATATACCACCTATTTCCGCCTCATGCATATCAATTCGCCGCACACATCGACCTCCTCACTTAATTGACTATAATTGTACTACTTTGCATCCCGCTCTTATAAATTGTTTTAGGCTTGACCCTTTTTTCATTCTCTTGAATACATTTCTCATATTGCCAATGTTTTTGATATTGTAGAACCTCAAAGTTATGCTCAAACCTGTAAAGATCCACTCTCAGTCTCTGCAATGCAAAATGAACTTCAAGCTTTTGTAGACAATGAGACTTGGACTCTTCAACCTTTTCCTCATGGTCACAAGGCCATTGGTTACAAGTGGGTTTTTTTGGGTCAAATACAGGCCGGATGGGACTATTGATTGCTACAAGCCCGGCTCATCTCCAAGGGATGCAACCAGATTAAAAGAAAAGACTATAAACATACATTTTCCCGGGTTATAAAATTCACCACTTCTCGTTATTGCTCGTTGTTGCATCAATGAAATGTTGCCTCTTAAATCAACTCGACATCAATAATGCGTTCCTTCATGGCTTTATTGATGAAGAGTTTTACATAGATGTTGATGATGTTTATCCTTCTCCTCTTTGTGGGGTTGTGTATAAGCTTTCTACCTATCTTTATGGGTTGAATCAAGCTTCCCCATAACGGAATCTTGAACTAACCAAGTTTTTGCTCTCTCTCAGGTTTGCTGAGTCCAAAAATGATCATTATTTATTTATGTTGCATTATCCAAAGGTTTTGATCATCAATGTCGTTTATGTTTATGATCTATTAGTTATCGGGACCATAGAATCGTGTATTTCCTTTGTCAAAGATATTCTCCATATGGTTTTGACCATTAAGGATTTGGGCCTTGTCCGATATTTCCTTGGCTTAGAAGTCTCTTGTTCTCCTCGAGGGAGTCTACTTAATCAGCACAAATACGTTATTGATCTTCTCAAGGACACTCAACTAACAGATTGCAAAGTTAGTTCTTTTCCTTTATCCAAGGGATTAAATCTTTCAATTGATCAAGGGGAATTATTGGATAGTCCCGAGTCTCATTGATGTTTAGTAGGGTGTTTCTCTACTTGAACATGTCTAGGCCTGATCTTTTGTATGTTGTACAACATCTGAGCCAGTTCATGTCTCAGCCTTGACTTTCGCACTTTAATTATGTCCTTCATGTTTTGAGTTATCTGCGAGGAACTATTGACCTTAGGATGTTCTTTCCTGCTACAAATCTTATGTCCTTATCTGCATTTTGTGATGCCGTTGGGAAATTCCTTGTTTTTCGGCCGTTCCTTAACTAGTTTTTGCGTCTTCTTTGGCAACTATCCTATTTCCTAGAAGACGAAGAAACAAAACACTATCTCGAATTTCTCTGCGGAGGCCGAGTATCGTAGTATGTCTCGTACAACTGGCGTACTCGTTTGGCTTGACAACATGCTTGTGACTTACAACTTGTTGTTCCTCGCCCAATTCCTTTGCACTGTGACATAAATGCTGCTATCCACATCACCCACAATGTGGTGTTTCATGAGACGATGAAACACCTTTGAATTGACTATCATTATGTTCGTGACATGCTTGAAGAGGGATTTGTTCAGCCTCTTCATGTCAAAAGTGGGATGCAGCTCGTGGACATCATGACGAATCCCTCGGGCTCGACTCAACATTCCTTTCTTTTGTCAAGATGGTTCTTGTCACCTTTCTATCACTCCCATCTTAAGAGGGGGATATAGAACATATTGATATATTGTGACATTCTATAATTCTAAGTCTACTTTATTCTTCTTTAAGTGTGCTATTGCTGTGTGGTGAGAAAAAGGTCCTATAATGACTAGTAGTTTTTGTTTCTCTACTCTTGAGGAAATAACATTATCCTTCATCTTACCTTGAATTCTCTTTCTCTCTAATGGAGATTATTTCTCATGCTTTCTGGATCTTATCTCATTTTTCTCAAAAAATTGCACAAAACTTATAAAATCATACATTTTCTTGTACCAAAACTCATGCACTTTTGATGGAAGAGACCTGCACAATCACTCTGAAAAAAACATACACAAAAAGTATAAAAACCTTGTACAAACTCATAAAACTATGTACTTTTGATCAAAATTCATTCACTTTTGATGAAAAATGTACAATCATTCAAATAAACCATACACAACACATAGAAAATCTTGCACAAAATCAGAAAATCATGCACATAACTCAAAAGAACGTGCACTTTTGACCAGAACCTATACACTTCGACTAAAACTCATTCACTTTTGATGAAATAATGTTCAGAACCACTCAGAAGAATCATGCACAAATATCAGAAAAGCATGCACCATAGTTAGAAAACCATGCACTTTTAATATAATTTCATGCAAAAAAGAGGACTTTGTTTTTATTTTTCAATTCCATGTAAAAAAAGGGCTACGTGTACTTTTCAATTTCTTACACAAAACGAGCATCCACATGAGTTTTCATGTTTTTTGCATATTCTAATTTTAAACGTTCATTTTTCAAATATGAAAAAACGAAAACCAAATTTATTTTCACAATAAAGACCGTTCCCACCAGATTCACGTCCTTCATATATGATATACCATGAAAGCTAATTTAAATTCTTAAAACCGATCTTTCCGACAATTCTTATTGTTTTTTTTACTATAAGCTACAAATCGGTTTTAGTCTTAGGTGGATGATAAACCTAAATCATCCAAATGAACGATCCTTAATAAACAAATTACATTAGTGCTTACATGAGAATCGGAATACTAAGACCTGAGGTATCGTTCATTTGCCTCACGATAAATATGGTGTATGGTATAGCAGCCCGAACCCAAAGAAGATTAAGACTGTTGGAGGCTACATAATTAGCCGCCGAATTTGCCTCACGATAAATATGGTGGACTTGAAAGGACTGGAATTGATTGAGGAGCGTCCAAATGTCTTCCATTATTTTTCGAATTTCCCAAGGCACCTTCCAGATTCTCTTGATGACGTTAATAACTGTGAGGTTGTTCTCTTCAATAACAATGTTTTGAAGTTTGTACTTGATAGATATTCTGATTGCTTGTAACGATGTTCTTGCCTCCGTCTTTAATATATTTGCATATCCAAGTGTTTGATTATCAAGGAATAAGACCTTCCCATCAGAATCCACGCAGATGAACCCGATGGAAGAGTGTCCAGGAGTCAAAGATCCATCAAAAATTAATTTTATACCAACCATTACATCGGTGATTCCATATTCTGTTGTGAATTAACTATCGATTTCTTTTTGTTATTGTATTGGTTTTGTGATAAGGTTGTGTTGTCGCTACTATCAGTTATTAAGTTGAAAGTAAAACTCTCTCTACAATTCTGAGTGGAGTAGTTGACTTTGCTCATACTATTATTTCGTGTTGTCCAAATACCATTCTGTAAGAATATAATCCCTTGAATCTGTTGCTGATTGGGAAGTTGTTGAATTAGATTTTTAAGACTAGTTAAGAAGTCTGCATTCTCAGATATTTTGTCATGTAGTTCTATTGAAGTGTTACAAGATTTGTTTTAGATAAACGCAATCAAAAATAAATGTTGACCATTTTTTGGAAAAATGTCACACAATGTGAATTGGTCTGGAACTCTATGAAAAAATCTATTTATACGGTCGGTCGTGGGTAAAGAATCAGACACCATTTTCATAAGAAGGTTTGTAGTCTTGGTGGAACTCGTTGTCTCCAAACCCATTGAAATAGGTTTGTGTTAGGATAAGATGTCGTTGTACTTGATAACTATCGTGCAGATGCTGTTGTAAATTGACCAGATGTAGTTAGGGTCCGAA
This sequence comes from Phyllobates terribilis, assembly GCF_046119375.1. Classification (NCBI taxonomy): domain Eukaryota; kingdom Metazoa; phylum Chordata; class Amphibia; order Anura; family Dendrobatidae; genus Phyllobates; species Phyllobates terribilis. Next base: position 40,685 of record NW_027367897.1, on the reverse strand, counting down.
CAAATCTATCTTCAGATGGATGAATAGGTATGTGAATATTCAATTTTTTTGTGAGAATATCCGACAAAACAATATTATGTAATGCATTAACATCCCATGACCCCTCAGGTAATATATATCGTTCGACTTTCTCATGTGATAATGTAGGACTATATGATGGTAGGTGTTGTAGGGTAATATTTGGAATCTATTTATCCATCCAGAAGTGAATAGACTTTCCTTTGCCTAGTTGCCATCCCAGCACACTTTGAAAAATGTTTCGTAGATGGAGGAGTCTCTCAAATTGCCAAGATTTCGGCTTCTTATTTGTAAGTGTCAATATCGAGTGGTCACATAAATACTTTTCAGTAATTAGTCATACCCAAATATCGTCCTTGTCGTTAGAATTTTCCTATTTTATCTTCATTTATAAGTATTATTAAAGTCTTCTACTTTATGCAACCCTAACCCGCCTTGGGATTTTGGTTTGCAAATATATTATCCCATGATTATAGGGGGGTGTATTTGTTGTTGTTTTTATTCTAGAAGAATTGCTTGTTAATATCATTGATTTGTTTGCATATTTTCTTGGGAAGAAAAAGACATTGAATAAGGGTAATCTTCTTAGATAAAAGATCTGATTAGATTAAAATGGTTGTACTTGTTTGTGATATCGAGTTGGCCTTCTATTTGGAGAGTTGCTTGCGCGTATTTAGCAGAGCATACTGCAAACATTCGGTCTTTAACTCTATCACAAATAATAAGGCAATGCCTAAATATTTTTCATTGATTTTGTAAGTTGTAAATTGAGGATTGACTCTAACTGTTATTTTCTATTCCTATCAATATTTTATAAGTCTACAGGGAGCTATTTTGGTAGTTTATCGTTAGGCCTGGAATTTCGAAAATCTTTCTAACATCTATTTGATGCATAGCGTGTTAGCTTAATAGGCATTTTTAAAGATAAGAGTGACATCGAAAAAATATAAAAAATGGGATTCGAGACCCACAAGGAGTCAATTATATTCCAACTTTAGGTGCATGTTGGTTTGCTGATGTTCTAATGTTATGGTGAAGTACTTTATTGCTAAGATAAAAATGAACGGAGTTTTCATGTCACCTTGTGAGAGTCCAAATTTTGGCTTAAATGTTGGGCCCGATTTGTTATTAAACTAGAAATATGAACTTGGACGAGGAAATACACGACATCAGGAGGGAAATCCATTGATGATGGAATCCAAATTTTCCAATACTTTAATAATAAAATACAATCGTAAATTGTCATAGGCTTTCACCATGTCTAATTTGAGTGCAATCCAACCTCTTTTACCTTTTTTTTCTTGTGAAATGAGTGAAAATTTTCACGGAAAATGAGAATGTTATCAAATAACGATTTATCTTGAACAAATGCAACTTGGTAGGGTGGATTAGTTTGGGGGGAACAGTTTGGAGTCAATTTGCCGTTAATTTTGTAATAATTTTGTATATTGTAGTGCAAAGACTTATTGACCTAAATTGATTGATTGTCGTAGGGTTACCTGTTTTTGGTGTTAGTGTAATGAAGAATTGAATCAGACAAAAAAGAATATTGAAATGAATTTTTTTTTGAACAACTTTAACATTTGAGTTATTAATAGTAGGCCAGTAGACTTTATAGAATTATGCATTAAAACCATCATGACCATGTAAATGTTATTAGTAATATAAGATCATAAAGTATGGAGACTTTTTGAAACTTAAAGCCCAAAAGCCCAAAAGATCTCTAATGGAGGTTTTTTCAGGGCTTCTAATAGAACCGTAAAAAATGGGTTATTAAATAGTAGCCCCCAAAGCCCCCCAAATAGATATTATAATATATATAATATGGGTAATGCATTAATCTAGTTATGGGTTAATGTATTAATCCAGTTTATTTTCAATATATATAACTCATATTAATTGTTACTATGAAATTTAATATAATATTATATTTCTAAATGTACACAAATATTAAAAATAATTATGTAATTACATTTTTAATAAGAAATAATAGAATAATATGTGACACATGAAATCTACACAAAAATCACAAACAAATCCCAAACCATTAAAAAAATTTAATTTAAAAGAACCTTTATTTGATTTTTTATTTAAAAAGTCTTAAAAAGCTCAAAATTATAAAGAATGTTCTAAGTTATCTGTTTGCTTAAACTTCTATCTTTCCGGCAATTGTGATTAGTTTTTTTTTTGGTAAGAGGCAATTGTTATCAGTTAGTAGTGTAAGTTATCTGTTTGCTTTCCGGCATTTGGTAAATGTAAGCGTTGTGGCCGCTTTTACACTTGCCGCCAACTGGGTGTCATGTCTTTAATTTGTTTATTTCGGTCGGTTTATCCCAGCTGCTCTATTTAATCAATCGCACTTTCAATAATTAAAACCTCAATTTTAAAAAGTGTATGGGTTCTAGATGACATGCTATTGCTGGGGTCGGGGCCATCGAAGTAACTTCTGTTAGGTCTATTAACGACTAATTCATGTAATCATTTTTCATTTTTTTTTGGTAGTAGACTATTCCTGAGATTTCTCACGAAGGTGGAAGCTAATGCTTGGATCCTGTTATCAAAATTAAATAAGCCCGACTAGCCACATGGCACTTTGCACTCTACTTAGACTCTTTTCTCGACATCACATTAAACTCTATGCTTTTAATATCACTATCATTTTGAATTTTTTTGGTATTCCGATTTAAAAATATTTCTCTTTTCGAATATAAATACATATTATTTTAGAGAATTTTAATAAATATAAATACATGTTATTTTAATATTTTTTTCTTATTTTACTACATTTATACATATGCAATTATTAAATTAAATTTACTTTTTTTCTCCGGACATTGTTTTTCCATTTCCAATACCACTTTAATAGATTTATTTAAGAAAAAAAAATTCTACCTTAATTTGTGTGAAATTTTGTCTAATGACAAGTATTTTTTGTATCCAGTGAGAGTATATATTATGTTTATAGATACCATATATCTGTATGGATGTCAGATATCAAATAAGATATGAGGTTGATATTTGTGTTTAATATGACGTAGATATTAGATGGTATTTTTAAGAGCAATGATGTTCAACAACAAGCAGTGAAGGAGTTAGTTAGAAAGCAATACATGAAAGGGACAAGAAGTAGAAGATAATATTTAGGATATCCTAATAAAAATGAGTATATGAATATCTGAATATCTAATAGATCAACTTCATATCCATTACTGATATACTAAACACCATGTCTGGAATAAGAGCCACTTCTATACCCCATACTTGATATCAGAATATAGATATCAGACAAGCCATTAGAATATACACCTTTAGGGAGAAATTGTCATTTGCGTTGGAACTTGGAACTAGGAATTTAGAGAAAAATTTTCTCTTCAAGTTTCTTTCAATAGTTTTTTTGTGTTTTAATGATGAGAAACAACTATTCCTCTCATGTCTTCTTGCACTTATACAAGAACTAGGTACCAGCTCATGATCATTAGAGTTCTTTTCATGTGCTCAACAAAACATCCCTTTGTTATTTCCTCTTGATCAACATAACAACGTCTCATTATGTTGAACGAAGTGAAGCAATTTTCTCGTCTTTCCTTTTCATTTGACTATTCCAAGAAACTGTCAGAAGATATCATAAATAATAAGACAAGATCACGAGTGTACAAGAGAACAAGACAAGATCACGAAAATCCCCGGAACCATTCTCCTGAGATCTGGCCTGCCTATATATGTATTAGATTTGGAGGAATATGAGAATATATTTTAGTTCATTTATGGATTGAGGAATATGAGAATGTATCCATGTAATTCGTCAAACCTTTTATTGGTTCGTTATTTATGGTAATAAAATCAAATCCCAAGTCAGTGGAGTTCGGATTTGAATCATGTTTGAGTGCATTCCTATGTTCACAAATGAGTATAAGTTTGCAACTCGCACCTCCAACACTCTTCACCGATTTCCGGATTGAAAGAAGAGAAAAAGAAGAAATCATAAAGTTTCTTAGGAAGAAGAAGTGTGCATGTCTTGTTCTTTGTTTGATTACTCTTAGATTAGAAAGTCTTAGTGTATCTAGGTATAAGATGTGTGTTCCCTTAGTCATTTATAACCAGTTTGAATAAAAGAAGGTTGATTTAGAAATCCTTTCGAGAGAAAGGTAGTGGGTTTTATCTTAGATAACTAGTTGATTATAAAGGTTCCCACTATAAAGAACTGTGTTCTGTATGTATGTCTGTTGTCTTTATTCAGTTATCAAAGGAACTAAGCTCTCACGAGCTAACTTCCTTAGATATTTTGTAACATGTGCGATCTTATAATTTTGTTATATTGTAGTCATATTTGTTATAGCAAATTAAAATTAAAGTTCCTTAAATAACTTAAGGAAAACCAACTCAAAATAATACAAAGTATTGTCTGTGAACTAAAAATAATACGAACCAAAAAACTATCAAAACATACCTGAAATATCTCAATATAAACTTGAAATGGTAAATGAAATTTCCGATGAGCTTACTGACATGGAAAAAGGAAATTTCACATATCAATAATAAATCCTATTAACAGGTCAAGAATGATAAAGAAATTGAGTTCGAAAAAAAGATTGAAAAAAAGAGATAAAAGATCAAATCTCTTTTATTTTTCTTCGTATCTCTTTGTTATTATCTTCATTTCAATTGTCTTTGTGTGAATCTCAAATCTCCTTAATCTTCATCCTTGTGCAATTCTATAAACCTTCAAGGAAAGATAACAACCTGAATTATGGATCCAAGAAACCTTAATTTACAAATCCAGAAATCTATAACCCTAGTGAACCAATCAACATATCGATCGAAAAAATGATGAGATCAATTGAGGGATTGTCTAGGCTTTTCCTTCACCAGATTCCAAAATTTTATGTCTTCTCCTTTTCTGCCTCCGTTTATTTCTCCTCTCTAGATTTTGTATTTTCCTATACTTGTCGTGTGACGGCCGGTGTCAGTGAGTCTCCAAACTGGATCGATTGATATCAGACCACAGTTTGCCTACTGAAGTGTTGTTTCCAGGAAGATGGATGCCCCTTTTTTGAGTCCTTGTTTTCTTTCTCTCTCTTTTTTTAATTAGATATGACAAGTTAACAATTTAAAAAAATAAAGAAGTTGCCACATCATACTTCCGCGCCATGTGAGCAGAATCATCGAAAATTTTACCCGGAAATATTGTCATACCATTTTGAGTTAATATTGTGATAGTTCAGGTATGTTTTGATAGTTTATAAAGTTCATATTATTTTGGGTTCAGTGATAATATTTTATATTATTTTGAATTATTTTTCCATTAATGATAGAACTCTTAATAAACAAAATTCTTGAATTAATTAAGTATAATCACACCTTACCTCATTTTTATGATAGATCAATGTTTTTTCCACAAGCACTTAAAAGTGACTAAATTAATATGAAGTGCCATTGATCTTATAGAACTTTGCTCGAATATTAGCTGTAAGTTGATTTCTTCTTCTTCCAAAGTTTAATGTAGAATACTATCTTACACATGTTACCTTCTTTCTATATGAAAAACCACATGAAACAACCATGAAGTTTTTATTCTCTTGATGTTGGAGTTGTTTAATTGAAATAAGATTTATTAAGTTTTGATGGTAAAAGACATTCAATTAAAAAGTATAGGTGAACTGGGTTTTATGATCATTACAATTATAAATACTGGAACTTGAAAGAAGGCTAGAGGAATGTTACCTCAAATAGGAAATGTTACCTCAAAAGGGAGCTTTATCTGAGAAGAATAAGCAAAAAACATGCGAGATAGAGGGTTTGAGATCGAGCTAAAACTTGGAGCACAAATTTTTTTTATCCCCGAAAAGATATTTGAAGAGAATAAATAAAAAAGAATCTCGCAAAATTTGAAAAAGAAAAATTAAGGAAAAGAAGATAATATTTTCTAGGAAGATTCACATAAGGCAATTTCGAGATTGAGGTTGACTGTCAAAATACGATCGTATATTTAATAGAATATATTATTCTATGAAGATCGTGCTAGATCTCGTGAGGATTTGGAAAAGGAAGATAGAGGTATAATATCTCATATCCTTAGATGATAAGGAAGCCGCTGAAGATTTGCTAGCTGTTAGGATTTTAGATAAAAGGAATATTTTCTTTTATTTGAAGATTTACATAGAAAATAGGAAACATGTGGATCGTGAAGATCTTAGTCTAACTAAAGATAGAACTTTTGTGCGGAAATACAAGACTAAGAACAAACAAACACTTTAATTCCAAAACGTTGTTGATTTGATTTCTTGTGAGACTTACAACTACTACGCGAACACACAGTTCATAGTTTCTCTAAACTCTCCTAGCTATTGCCTAAGCTCTAAATCAAGATGAACTCTTTCTTTCTAGTTCGACAACCAACCTTTAATGATAAATGAACTAAGCTATTTATACTATGGCATAACCACCAGGAACTAATTATCTAAAAGCATGTAAATAGTAATAAATAAACTACTGAATCTAAACTAGCCGAATATAATGACAAACTAGCTTCAACTGTTAAGATCTCGAATCTGGTAAATCTCTGGCGAATCAAATCTTTCCTTCTTTATCTCTTGGAATATTTCTTTCCATATATACACACTCGGTCCCCTTGAGTGCCTTCAGTCCCCTTGAGCGGGTCCTTCTTGTGTAGCGTGCTACTTGTGCAGCTCGATCCTTCACTCTTATTGTTCGGGTCCCCTCCAGCGTCACTCGGTTCCCTTTCTCCTAGTTAAGAGCCTTGAGTGCTATTCTTCTCGCTGAACTCGCTCTTGTGTCCCCACTTTAGCTCGTTGTTTTCCAAGCTTAAACCTCCTAAGTAACTCAAAGGCCTATCAATTTCCTATGATATCTCACTCAATACACATATTAGTTCATAAGGCAGTTTGTTATCATTAAAATTAAGGCATTATCAGTTACAAGAACTAAGGGGCTAGTTCATATAACTAACACTTCCCCCTTTTTAATGATTACAAACTTAGAATACTGGCATATGCATACTATAAAGCTGAGAAAAGAAGTAGCTTTCAATTCCCCCTTAATTAATGAACAAGTAATAAGCATCGCCCTTTAACTGTCATATGTTCTAGTTCCCCCTAAATTAAATAACTCCTATACCTTTAATATTCCCCCTTTTGACATCATGTAAAAAGGAATGCTCAATATTAATCAAAGGAAACTAAGAGTAGCATGTGCGTGCCTTCTAGAGGAATGAGTAAGTGATACGAAAGAAAACACAACAAGTCTAGCCCTAATCTCAGTACGCACTAGAGCAAGCAGATAAGTGAACCAAAGCAAGCATTTCATTGATAAGTATGGAAGAGCACAAACAAAAACAGTAAAAAAAAAACAAAAATGACAAGAAGTTTATAGGAGCTTTGGATTTTTAAGGAGCCCTAAGGAGAACTGAGACAACAGCTACTCCGAGTGATATTCATCCTCGTAAGCATCTTTGCAGCCCTCTTTCAGAGGCCTTATCATGAGCGCCTTCATGTGATGAAGGTGTCAATCAATCATTCTCCTGAGCCCTGACAGATGCCGATTAATCTGAAGTACAACTTCCAAGGTGCGAATCTGAATTTTCTCTGAGCTCATATTCGGCGTCAACAATGGCTTGGGCTCTTTCGAAGGGCTCTTGATGCGGAGAGGTCGGGGTTAGGATTTGGGAGGGGCTGAGGTTTCTGGCTTGGGTTTGGGCTTGGCCTTGGGCTCGGGAGTGGATCCAAGAATCAGCTTCTCTACTGCCGCATCCATACTGGCGTGTTTAAGCAGCATGCGCAGCCCAGTCTCGGTGATGATGCTCTCACAGGGAATCTCTTTGACCGGCTTGTAGATCCCCAACTCGATCATGAGCTTCTTTACGATGTGGGGATTGGGAAGCGCGTGGTTCTTGTGCATCTTTACCGTCAGCATATGAGAGAGAATGAGGTGCGACGTGTCTATGATACTGCCTTCAATGACTTCACGCAGCAGGCAGGCATCCACGATCGTGACTGTGTCGCGCTTCTCTTGGCGGGGAATGACGTTGTGCAACATGATGTAGTGAATGAGCTTTGTTTCGAAGCTCAACATGTGCGTCTTGATCTCTTTTGGACGCACCTTCCCTACTAGCAGATCCAAGGTCCCGGCCTTTCCAGATGGCCAGTTCTTCTTGGGCAGAGATGCATACCCTCGCCCGTCGGTAGTTAGAGCACCTTCGCCAAGAGCTTGATGTTTAGCGTCTTCAGCTCGTCTCCCCATGGAATGTAAGCTATGGAATACAGTTGTCCTGTGGAGGGGGTCATTACTACTAATGCGCTGTAGAATTTGCACACTTCCTCATAGTCGACTGCGAAGGGCTCGACCTCTAGATCTGACCAGCCAGTACGCTCGAGGGAGGATACTGCGGCAATGACTTCGAATTTGGCAGGGCTGAGGCTGGACCAGACCCTTTCCCGATGATGAGGGGCTCAATAACGACGCGTGTAGAGAAGTTCCCGTGGGTAGGCAGCAGGCAGGGTGACTCGTTGTTGTCAGGGGCAGCGATTGTCTTTTGGCGCTTTTGGGTGGTGGAGGAAGGAGTAATGACGAGGGCTCCTTTGTGTGATGACTGGCGAGATTCTGGTGGGTGGACTCGTCATGCAAGGAGGCGGTTGAAGAAGCCTAGTGTTCGGTGGAGGAGATCGAGTGAATCGGCGCTTGGTTAGGCTGGTCTTCCTCCATAGGAGCTGGAGATGTGGAGTGAGCGACATGTGGTGGATGTGGGCTGAGGGTTGGTCACTTTTTTCTGGTATAGGAGAGAGGGGCTTTGGAGGTGATGGGTTGGTGGAGACAGGCATAGAGGAGGTGGATGGGGGAATGGAGGTGGCGGCGACTGAGCTTTCCATGAAAGCTTGAAATTTCAGGAACACGACCCATTTCTCTGGATCAATGTTCATGGGGTTGGCCATTTTAGTGTTTGAGAAAGATGTGTGATAGAGAGAGATGATGAGTAAGGTGTGAGAGATGAGTGCTTGGGAGAGAGAGAGAGAGAGAGGGCTTAAGTAGTGAGTGAAAAGTTGTGAAGACGGTGAAGGGGAGCTGAATCTGGTCTGATAGGCTATTTATAGAGGGCAGTGAAAAGTTGGAACGACGCCTCCTTTATCGCAGAAGCAAGTGACTGTTGATGAGGTTGCGAGTAATGAGTACCTAGAAGATAGTCAACCGTTGAGACGCTCGGTCCCTAAAATCCTGTCGGTCCCTATACTCAGTTCCTAAACTGATCTGTGCTTCACTCTATTCTGGGTACTCGGTTCTCAATGATGTGTCGTTTTGAAACCTACGCTTGTTATCTCTTACTTACTCGGTCCCCATACACTGACGCGTTGTGTCTCAGTTCCCATTCTCAGTAAGATAATTCAACTTGCTTAAGCACATAATAATCTCACACACACAAAGGGACATAAAACTCTTTTAAAAACAATAAGTACTAAGCATATATGGGAAGGCCTTTTTGACATCTCAATGAATAATCCCAGTTGTGGCTTATATGGGCATATGGAACGTAACATTAAGATCAAGGTTAAGGGACTGGCCTATAAGCACGAATCATATCTGGGGGGGGGGCTTGTTTATAAGGTTAAGAGTCGATCATCGTGCATATATATAAGGGCTTGAAAAATAATAGTATGCATATGGATCAAGTTTTAGCAAACAATAGTGCAATCCTAGAGAGGGCCTAACTAAGCATTTAGCATTTAGCATCACACAAAGCATGCGAAGGACGAATACCCCTGAGAGTATAGGCTAGGTTCGCGCACGTATTAGTTCTAAGTTCCCAAGATTAAAAGGAGCACTGAATTTACACAAGATCAAGGTAATAGGCTTACGTGGAAGGAGATGCTTAATGAAAGGGGATCAAGCCAAGTGAAGTCTGAGTTTAATGAATGGTTCCTTATTCAAGGCCTTGGTGAAAATGTCTGCTATTTGATCCTCAGTTCTACAGTGGGTGAGCTCGATGTGCTTCTTCTCCACATTATCTTGAAGGAAATGATGACGCACGTCAATGTGCTTGGTTCGAGAGTGGTGCACATGATTCTTTGAGATATTGATTGCGCTTGTGTTGTCACACCTTATTTCAATTGAGCCCATTCCATTGATATGCCAAAGTCCGTGAGTTGTTGCTTGGGCCATAGGAGTTGAGCACAACAAGAAGCTGCTGCTATGTATTATGCCTCGGTGGTGGACACAACTACTGAGTTCTGCTTGCGAGAGCCCCAAGAGACGAGACAAGGGCCTAGGAATTGTGTCATACCTGAGGTGCTCTTTCGATCAACAAGATAACCTACATAGTCAGAATATGTGTATCCAACAAGGGTAAAATCACAGTTCTTAGGGTACCATAAACAAATATTATCAGTCTCTTTTAGGTAACGAAGGATACGCTTGATAATAGCAACGTGTGACTCCCTTGGATCGGATTGGAAACGTGCACACAAACTCACTACAAAAACAATATCGAGCCTAGAGGTGGTTAAGTACATTAAAGATCCTACCATACCTCTATAAAGTGTTTCATTTTCCTTGGGGTCGTTAATGTCTGCATCAAGCTTAGTGCATGTGGACACTGAAGTGTGAATGGGCTTGCTGTTGTCCATCCCAAACTTCTTTATGATCTCCCTTAGGTATTTTTTGATGAATTTGAATGCCTTCAACCTTTTGCAACACTTCCAGTCCAAGAAAGAAGTTGAGTTCCCCTATCATGCTCATGTTGAACTTGCTGCTCATCACGTCTTTGAATTTCTCTACAAGAGACATGTTAGTGGAACCGAAAATAATATCATCAATGTATACCTGAACCACTAGGATGTCGCCCTTACGTTCCTGGATGAAGAGTGTCTTGTCGATTGTTCCCCTTTTGTAGTTGTTGGCGAGGAGCTACTCGGAGAAGCACTCATACCATGCCCTTGGTGCTTGCTTTAACCCATAGAGGGCCTTGTCCAGGAAATACATGTGCTCTGGGTGAGTCGAGTCCTCAAAACCTAGGGGCTGCTTCAAATACACTTCTTCATTGAGCACACCATTGAGAAAGGTCGTCTTCACGTCCATTTGAAACAGCTTGAAGCCCTTGTGCGAAGAGAAGGCAATAAGAAGTCGAATGGCCTCTAATCTGGCGACTAGAGCATAGGTCTCGCCATAATCGATCCCTTCTTGTTGATTATATTCCTGTGCTACTAAACGTGCTTTGTTCATTACCACAACTTCTGAATTATCGAGCTTGTTGTGAAAGACCCAGCGAGTGCCTATGATGGTGCGATTGGAGGGCTTAGCAACTAGGCGCCATACTTTATTCCGCTTGAACTCATGAAGCTCTTCTTACATGGCTGCCACCCAATCTGGATCAAGGATGGCTTATTTGATGTTGTTAGGCTCAGTGAGCGAGATGAAGGCGTTGAAGGCACAAAGGCTGGTTTCCTGAGTTACTTCATCAAGTGCTTCAAAGATTGTCTTCGGAGGTGCTAGTCGAGATACACGAGAGCGAGTGTGAATCCCAGAACTGACTGGGGTGAGCATGTTCTTTGGAGGATGAGCACCTTGTTGTTGAAAAGCTCTAGTGGGAGGCTCTGTGTTATGAACAATGTCTGAATTACAAGGCCCTTCATTGTCACTATCTGAGTCAGGGCCTGAGGGAAAACTGAGACTGTATAGGGAAGCACGATTGGATTTAAGGATTTAGGAGGAGGGGATCGATCAATATCTGAGAAAGCTTCTAAGGGGGTGACTTCTGGGAATGGATCGGAGATGTTTGATGAAGAAGAGTGGAATGTGCCTTCATCAAACACTACATGTATGCTCTCCTCGAAGGTTCTTGTTTGTTGGTTGAACACCTTGTACGCTTTGCTTGCTGGGACATAACCAAGAAAGATGGCTTCATCACTTCGTGCATCGAACTTACCTAAGTTGTCTTTCCCATTGTTCAGCACGTAGCACTTGCATCCAAATACACTTAAATGAGATATGCTTGGAGGGTATCTCTTGATCAGCTAGTATGGAGTCTTGCCTAGTGAGGGGCGTAGAAGAGCTCTGTTGGTGATGTAGCATGCAGTGTTCACCGCTTCAGCCCATAGAGAGGGCGTGACTCCACTTTGAAGTAGCATGGTGCGCGCCATCTCTACTAGCGTTCGGTTCTTTCTTTCAACCACTCCGTTCTGTTGTGGTGTCCTAGGAGCTGAGAAGTTGTGAGCAATTCCTCTTTCAATGTAGTAGCTCAACATCTCTCCATTCTCAAACTCAGTTCCATGAACTGATCTTATAGAGCACACATTGAGAGATAGAGAATTATCGAGTAAAGCAACTGGCTCGATGAAGTGCGAAACGGCTTGATCCTTGGAGCGCAGAAATAGGTCCAAGTGAACCTAGAGTAGTAATCAACAATCACAAAAATGTAGCGTGCTCCACCAGTATTTTGAACATGCATTGACCCACAGAGATCCATATGAAGAAGCTCAAGGGGATTCTTTGTTTTGATGTTCTGCTTAGCTTTGAATGAGGTTCTGACCTATTTTCCCTTGACACAATTATCACAATGTGTCATGTTGTCTATCTTGATAAGCGGTAGACCGTGAACTAGCTCTTTTGCACGCAACTTATGTAGAAGATGAAGATTGACGTGCCCTAGCCGTTGATGCCATAATTCCGTCTGATCTTTGATAGTTGCGAGACAAAGGTGACTCTTTGGGATGAAGCTGGAGTAGAATATATAGGTATTCTTGACTTGCTTCCCCCTTAGGATGATTTTCCATATCATTTCTCACAAGGAACTTCGAGGTAGTGAAGGTCACTTCGTTTGGTCCCTCATCACAGAGTTGAGCTACGCTTAAGAGGTTGTAGCGGAAGGCTCTCCATAAAGTTCACCATCTGGATCTTTATCTTGTCATTGAGATATACCTTTCCGTGTCCAGTGATTTCTCTAGCTCTCTTGTCACCAAATGATACACTTCCACCGTCATATACTTGAAAACTTCTCAGTCTCTCCTTGTCTCCAGTCATGTGACATGAGCAGCCACTATCTATGTACCATTTGCTCTCGCTGCTCAAGTTTCTCTGTAAATAAGTAATCAAACTTTTGGAACCCATTGAAGCTCAGATTTTCTGGGTGGATTAGTTTTCAGATTAGTATGAGGAGAAGTACTAGGATCGAGCCTTTGGCCTTTAGATGAAGAGGCAGACGCTAAGTAAGAAGCCTCATTCAAGCTACTCACTTCACATGTAGCGCGAGTGGGTGACTTGTATGCCTTTTTACTTAGCGCTTGCTTCTTCTTGCAAGAGTGTATAGTGTGACCGTTGTGACCACAAAATCTGTACCATTTGTTGTACTTCACATAACCATATTTGCCCTTTCAGGTCTAAAGGGCTTCCTAATCCTTAATCTTGGGATCTATTATATTTGTGGCATTCCCTTGAGCTTGGCTCACATACATCTTATGAGCTTTTTTCCCATGAAACCAGTGATTTTCATCCCCTAATGGTTGTTCAAGTGCCTTAATCTTTTTATATAAGAATTCATTCTTGCTTCTACAGATTCGAAGGGCCTTATCTAAGGTCTCAACTTTTTCACTAAAATTCTCTGGTGAGCTTGTCATCAGCACTCTAGCACTTGGAGGGATCTAAGTCATATCCTAATCCAGGTCCAGCTTTTACAAAAACAATTCGGTTCACAGTTTTCTCATTCACATATTTAGTTAATTCAGTGATCTTTGTAAGAATTAGCCCTTACAAAAACAATTCGGTCAGCTTTAACGACCCCCCTTGAGGTTTCTTACCCTTGCAGTCCTCGTAGGATTTTGTCATCAGACTGAGTTCCCTAGATTTTACTAAGGCCTTTTCTTTGTCAGATAACCTAGTGGACAAGTCTAGACATTCACTACGTAGTTCAGTAACTTCCTCTTCATATTCAGTGATTTGGGATTCTAAGGCTTCCGTATCTTCTAGTAGCCCCTTAACCATATTAATAAAGTCTTTCTTTTCAATCATGTTTAAGCGATTAGGAAAGGAATCAGGAGTTTTTACCTCAGAAGTAGGTGCCTCTTCATTGGCCATGAGACATTTTCCTTGGAATCCTTCGTGAAGGTCAGCTTCATCATCTTCTTCTCCCCATGTTGAAAAAAGTGTCTTCTTCTCGGTGGCCTCTACTTTTGGGTTGTTGAACGTCTTGGCAAGATGTCCCTTTTCCTAGTAGTTATAGCATGTATACTCCTTGAGATCACGCTTAGCCGATGATGATGCTTCTCCTGGTCCAACTCTCTTCTTGAACCACTTCTTAACCATCTTGGTCATGAGAGCGACTTCCGTATCATCGTCCTCATCTTCTTCACCATCGTTGATGTCCATATTCTCAAGCACCTTCGTGAGCTTTAGCGTTGTTCCAGTGGCTTCTTTTACTTTTAAGCCCTTTAGCGAATCAGCGTTCTCTTGGTTGAAGAACTTGCCAAATATGTCTACAACTGGAAGCTTCTTGCATTCTGGAGACATGAGTGCGATTCTTCAAGTGAGCTCGGACTTATCGCTCATAGTGTAGATAACAGCTAGTGTCTGCTCAGAGACAGGAATGGTTACACCAGAGACCGTTAACTTGTTGATCAGAATAGTGAAGCGCGATTGGCAGGCTGACACGCTTTCCCCAGGGAGTTGTTTGAAGGACTGAAACTCCCTTTGAAGCGTGAACTTTTTGGTATCCTTCTGATCTTGGCTCCCTCTGTATATGGAGATGATAGCTTCCCACATATCTTTGACCGTTTGTATGCCAATGACCTTGTCAATGTCCGTGCGAGAGAGTCCACACAATATTAGTTGTCAAGCTTTTGAGTTCTTCTCCATCTTGGCATAGTGCTCTGGTTGCCAATCCTTTCTCTCCTTTAGCTCTGGAAGGACTTCGTCTCCAAGCTCTATGATTTTCTAGTATTGGTAGTCTTGATTTTGAATGAACGTGGTGTGAACTCCCATCCACCAATCAAGTTCTCCTTCTCGAAGCTAGTGAGGTTTGTTGAGGGACATGCCGAAGTTGAACTCTGAGTTCTTCATTGCCGTATTGGAATTGGATCCAGCTCTGATACCAATTGTGGATCATGAAGATCTTAGTCTAAGTAAAGATAGAACTTTTATGTGGAAATACAAGATTAAGAACAAACAAACACTTTATTCCAAAGAGTTGTTGATTTGATTTCTTGTGAGACTTACAACTACTAGGCGAACACACTGTTCTTAGTTTCTTTAAACTCTCCTAGCTATTGCCTAAGCTCTAAATATAGATGAATTCTTCTCTCTAGTTCGACAACCAACCTTTAATGATAAATGAACTAAGCAATTTATACTATGGCATAATCACCGGGAACTAATTATCTAAAAGCATGTAAATAGTAATAGATAAACTACTGAATCTAAACTAGCCGAATATAATGACAAACTAGCTTCAACTGTTAAGATCTCGAATCTGGTAAATTTTTGGTGAATCAAACCTTTCCTTCTTTAGCTCTTGGAAGATTTCTTTCCATATATACGCGCTCGGTCCCCTTGAGTGTCTTCGGTCCCCTTGAGCGCGTTCTTCTTGTGTAGCGTGTTACTTGTGCAACTCGATCCTTCACTCTTATTGTTCGGTCCCCTCCAGCGTCACTCAGTTCCCTTGCTCCTAGTTAAGCGCCTTGAGCGCTATTCTTCTCGCTGGACTCGCTCTTGTGTCCCCACTTCATCTCGTTGTTTTCCAAGCTTAAACCTCCTAATTAACTCAAAGGCCTATCGATTTCCTGCGATATCTCACTCAATACACATATTAGTTCATAAGGCAGTTTGTTATCATTAAAATTAAGGCATTATCAGTTACAAGAACTAAGGGGCTAGTTCATATAACTAACAAAACCATTTAGGGTTTAATTAACATGGTACTTAAGCATAAAATTACTAGTCTTAGTGATCATTGAAGAAGAAGAAGAAAAAGAAGAAGAAGAAGTTATGGGATCATAATCCGCATTTTCCTTTCTAACAAACAAGAAATCAATAACACGAGATACGTTTCTAAGTCCTTCTAGTGAAAAACTAGAAGGTAGTGATTTTACTCAATGCTAATTTGTATAGAATTTTTTCACTCTAATTCTATGTGTTTGACATTGCTGTTAAGATATTTTTGCTGCATTCCATCCTAGAGGAACAAACCCGCTTTGTTCCCTAGGCAATATCAGTAACCTGAGCCAACATTTGTTAAATGATTCTTTTTAGAAATAAATTTAGGAGAAAATTTCGGAAAGAATATCTTTGGTTGAGAATAAAAACTACTCATCATAATCCTAATCCTACTCTTATCTAATCCTACTCCTAATATTAATCCTAATCCTACTCCTAATCCTAATATTCTACCTATTTATAAACTGTATAAATGAGTTTCTCATCTCATTAAATGCTCCAATCCTACTAAACCCTACTTATTTCCTTGATGTCCCTTGTATAAACTATATAAATGAGTTTCTCATCTTATTAAATGCTCTAACCCACTTAACCCTACTTATTTCCTTGAAGTCCCTTCTTTTCCTATTTTCCCTTCCAATTTCATGCACCTCCTAGCTCTCCTTCATAGATGTATATCCGACTCCTTTGACACTCCAAATCATCTCCCCTCTCCTCCTTAACTACGTGTCTGACTTCCCATCTCCTGTTCATTAGTGAAAATGCCTTCTCAGCTACCTCCCTTGATGAATTTAACCCACACCATGAACGACATGATATTTAGGCCCACACAATTGGAGAGCTACACAAACATCAATAATAGTGTTGCCCATTTCACAGTTAGAACAGATGAGGAAGAAGGAATGATTTGGCTTAGAAGAACAATGAGAAGACAAAAAACTATCCGGTATAAATTATGCAAATCAATACGGGACTCTAAGGAAGATGGGGGTTATGAAAAAGAGAGATTCTCAAGATATATATATATATGCGACCAGAAAAAAATTACCTCTTGTAAATAGAATCCAGAATGAAAAACAAAAGAAATAGAAGGCGGTGAATGAGAGTGGCCAAATTGCAAAAAAAACCTATGAGGAGTGGATTACATACATGACAAAGCAGGAGCGGCCTGTGAAAATCGGCACTCTGAGACGTTTATTGTACATGGGAAGACTGATTCATGGCATGATGAAGGAGAGATGTAATTGTTTAAATTTACACCAATACGCGACGGGGCTAAAATCGTTATGCTCAATCAAAGTAATCCTAACTAGCTACTCTAAATAATGTAGAGGCAAACAAGGATCGAATCTCACAAGGAGTCAGATTATCAATTGTTGCGTGATTAAGATGATTAACTAGTAAGTAACCAAAGGGGGGTTTTGTGATGCAAATGAACGAACTAATATTGATTGTAAACGTAATATGACGAGAAAGCACTTCGTTCAATAAACATCAACACATCAAATAGATAGGTTAATCATTGACAACTATTAACCCTTGGTTCAACAATTCATATGGTTGGCCTAATCCCTGTTCTAATATAGTTATTATTCCAACTAGTCCTAATAACCCTTACAAAGCTATAACCCCACAACTATCAAGATTTAATAACAAAGCAACAATACGATCGGGAATAGATAGGTGCATGCAGTACCATTAACGTAGGTCGATATTTAACATGCAATCACCCCTCTCTACAATAACAATCTCAACTAGATCATGCAATTGTTGTGCTGCATAAAGATATGACCTTTCAACTAGAAGTAATCAAATCCTAGAAATATAAATATAGATTAAATCTACCTAGGTGATCAGGCGAGACAGACAAATCAGATTCAATAACGATCAAGTGCAAGAGAGACAAAACAGCCAAATTGAATTAATATAAAGGTAGAAGTCTTACAACCAAATCAATCCGCGTGCTTCAACAGTTTAACGAAACAAAGGGAACTAGTGTGACATAGTTCTCTAGAACGTAAATTAGAAAAGCAAAAGTGAGAATGTGGGTAGAACACTAACCCTAATCTCTTTTATTCAAAACCTAAATCTGTAAATTAGAAAAGCACAAGTCCGGCCTTTACTCCTTCTGCAAGAGTTAATGGACCGGAAACAATCCCGCTCGCAAATGCCCAGAACAACATCCTGGCCCAATAAGGGTGCGGCCATGCCCTAGCATGGTGCGGTCGCGCCTCAACTCCTCGCGTCATGGTCCTTCATGAACAGGTGCGTGGTCGAGCCCTGTCTTTTGTGGCTTCGGCACAATCGCTCCTTCTGCTGCGCGATCGCGCCTTCTTCTCTGTGGCAATATTTTCTTCGTCTCCATCCTTATCTCTGTAATCCTGATGAATAACACTACTGTACTATAAGCTACTGATTACAAGAATACGTCCCATAACATCACCAAATCACCTACATATCATGCTAATAACCACTGGATGCACTATGCATGATATTGCCTGTAGTAATGGACTTCCTCCTCCATTAGACACATCAGTCTCATGAAGTATGGAAGAACATGATAGCATCAGTCATCATCAACACTTCAGCTCCAAAACACCTGCAATCATCCAAACACAGGAGTAGACTCCGACTCTACAAAAATCTATGAAGACAAACAGAAAAAGGCTAGAAAGATGCAAAACGACTCTATTTAGACGAAACAAACATGACCTAAACTGGCCCAAATGCATGCTATCAAAATCTCCCAAACTTGGACTTCGCTTGTCCTAAGCAAGAACATTACAATCAATCCATGGATAATATACAAAAGTTGTCTCTATCCAAGTGACATATGAATGATAATAGTGAAAGATCAAACAAAAGACAAATTTTTTCCTAACATGCTTCACAATCAATGACAAGATATCATCACTTCCAACACAATTGATAGCACAATAATCACAATCCAACTCAAGAAATACCTTGTTGTCTTTTGTTGCTTCTTTTCATCTTCTTCACTTATTCATATATTTTTTCTTTTTCTTTTTGAAATTGGTTCCTGGGGTATCGGGTCTGTCCGTTTTACAGTCCAAGCCCGCTAATGAGACTCTTTGCCTTTCCATGGAGGATCAAACCCGAAGTGATCTTTCACACCACGGAGATCGCATGCTCTTCTGACTTATTCTGCTAGGAGCTTCACCCCCTTTTCTCTTTTTATTTTATTTCTTTCTTATTTACTTTATGAAGAAGAAGGAAGCAAATTATATAAACAACATGATAAAATTACAATATGAGAGGACTTATACAATTGTAGCATTGACCCTAACACATCTTAATCAAAGTCAACATGCTCAGGTTTATGTCAAAAACTTGATCTATCATATCATCGTCATAACACAATTGTAAAATTAACATCTAAATCATATTAAAGGGATTCAAAGTCAATGCACTATTATAAGAATCCACAATGTACCAAGAAGGGGAATATGATAACCGACACACAAAAATAAAATAAAATAAAATGTAAAAGACACAAAAACAAGCAGAAATGCAAACATATTGAGATAATTTCCCTCCCCCACACTTGAAGCACACAATGTCCCTATCGTGATAATAAATAACAAAGATAAAAGATAAGTGAAAGGGGGGAAAGTACCTCATACCTCGAGTTGCCTCCAAAGCAGTGCCTTGGTTAGAGTCGTTGGCTCGACTTAGTTCAACTCTCAATCATCTAGCACTCGATTCTTCAAGAGTCGTCTCATCTAGAAATTCCATGTTGATCCTCTCATAGTAAGGTTTTAACCCTCATCTTTTCCTTACTCTCTTATCATACCAATCCTTAGTCTTTTTCTTGTAGTGTCCTGGAGGCTGCTTGGGCTCAAATCTCGGAACCTGCAAATCATAAGGGAGAAGCTTGTCGCCCTCCATAGTCAGTGACAGGGGCCTACTGGAAAAATGCACCTCAACTGCATCTAAATTTTCTAGTAGCCTATGCTTATGGGATGCTAGGTCTAAATCTTCATGAGTTAATTTATCAATATGCTCTTTTCCATAATAGATTTCAATGTGTCTACACTAGATGTATTAGTGAATTATGCACAATGGAATCAAGCACACCAATAGAACAAATAGAAGCAATATCCTCGACATGGTGTTTTATAGCATCAAAAATATTGAATTTCACAAACTCCCCATCAAACTCTAAGGTTAATGACCCACTTGCTAATTCAACAGTTGTTCTCACAATTTTCATGAAAGGTCTACCTAAGAGTTTAGGTGTAGCTTGTCTATCATGCTCCATATCTAACACAAACAAGTCGGTAGGAAAGACTAGCTTATCAACCATAACTAGATCGTTTTCAACTATTCCCTTGGGATAAACAGTGGATCCATCAGCTAATTGACTTATTATTCTGGTTTCATGCAAAGTTCCCAATCCTAGAAGCTTATATAGAGAATATGGTATCACATAATAGATGCGCCCAAATCAAGCACAACTTTTTCAAATGAGTTTCACCAATACGACAAGGAATACTTACCATACCTGGATCATTGCTTTTCTTAAGCATACGCTTTTGTAATAGAGTAGATACAAGTTCACTTATCGTAACCTTATGTTGTCCCTTCAGCTTTTGCTTCCTCTTTATTGTGCATAACTCCTTCAAAAATTTAACATAACAAAGAATACTCTTAATTATCTTGAGTAAAGGGATGTTTACCTCAAACTTACTGAAGGGCGAAAAGCTCCTTGTCATTCTCTGGTCTCCTTGTGTCTTTCAGTGCTTCAGGGAAGGGTGCTAGGGGTTTCAGAGTCTCAAGCGATGGAAAATTTGGACGCACGTAATTGTTCTATCTTAGCTTGAAGTCACCACGCGGGTCGTTTATCTCCTCTTCAACATCAAGTGGGGAAACCGAATCATCCTCAGCATCAAAAGTGGCGCGGTTGCGCCGCCCAAGGCACGGGTGCACACCATCTTCAGAGCCCTCGCCGCGGTTACGCGGCCAGGGGCACGAATGTGCACCTTCTGCCGGGGCCATGACGCAGGCGCACCTCACGGTTCTGAAGAATCACCGTCTTGGCGTGGTCGCACTGCTAGGGGCGCAGTCGCGCCATGTTTGCAGATCCCTCGGCACAGTCGCGCGGCCAAGGGTGTAAACGCGCCTCTTTCATAGAGTCGTTTCTGCGGTCGCACCAATCTATACGCATTCGCGCACCAGCTGTCTCATCAGCTACGATTTCTTCTTCATCAATTAGCATTTTCTCCAAATTTCTACCACTCTATAATGTCATATCACTGACATTCCTAATGTTTAGGTTCACTTTGGTTTGAGATGGAAATGAGTTGGACTGATTTAGTGCCAGAGTAGATACTGTTTGTGCCAATTCCCCAATCTGCACTTCTATGTTCTTAATACTCGCTTCCATAGTCTGGACATGAGTTGTGAAATGCTTAGTCAAAGAGTTCAGCAAATCTGCAATTGATGGTCTAGAACTAGGTTGAGGATCGCAAGGCTTCCACCTCTTTTTCTGCTCAGGTTGGGGTTCAGTCTGATCACGCCATTTGAAACTTGTTAGATCTCTATATGTTGGATTGTAGTTATCGTGTTGTTGATCATTCCAAGGGCATGGAGGTCCATATCTACCAGCAACATTAACTTCAACAACTGCATCTTCTTGAAGCTCAGGACATGCATTAGAGTGGTGAGATGGATCAGAACAAACTCCACATACTCTTGCTAGTTTTTGTCCACTTGTTGGCACTAGATTAGCAAGCATCTTCTTAATTTCAATCAGTTCATTAGCAAGACCCGGATTGTCTGAGCTCACGACATTCACTACTTTCTTAGTGTAAGTCCTACCAAAACTCCTAGTACTTTCTACCATATCTTGCATCTTTTCCATGACACCCTCAAGGGTCATGTTTAGAATGCTCCCACCATAGGCAGCATCGATCATTCTCCTTTTCGAATTCAGCAAATCTTGGGATAGAAACAGTATTAGGTCATCATATTCATATCCATGGAAGGGACAGCTAGCACAAAACCCTTTGAAACACTCCAGGTAATCATAAAGGGATTCATTGTCTCTCTGCTCCACCTGCACAATCTCTTTCTTCAGCGCATTTGCTTTCTTCACTGGCAAGTAGCTATCTAGAAAATCCTTGTGCAATCTCTCCCAACTGTCTATGGACCCATTAGGTAGATGGTAGCATCAGGACCTGACACTATCTTTCAAAGTAAATCCGAATGCTCTCATATTGATCTGCTCTTCAGTGGTTGTCATGCAGATATCATGAAATTGGTTGAGATGCATGATTGGATCCTCCCCTAGAAAACCATGGAATGTGGGAAGCAAATTAATTACCCCAAACTTCAGCTTGAATGTCACACCATGAGCAAGAGGTGGTAGAATCACTGCTTGTGGTTGTTGTGTCAAATCAGGAGTAGGTTACCAGCATTATTCCTTTGCATAAGTGTCTCTTGTTGTGCTTCAAATAGTTCCATCTGTGTGTCTATAACTTGTCTTAGCTGAGCTAATTGTCTTTGGATATCGGCAAGAGCCCTTTGCTTAGGAGTCTGAGCTTCAAACTGCTCTTCAATCTGATCACCGTCCATGTCTCTTGTATCAATCTCGACTCTCTTCTCTCTATGACTTATACGGAGAGTCCGCTCGATTTTTGGATTATGGTCAACAAGAAACTGATCGGTACCACGGGTGTTGACCATATACTAGTCAACACCAAAGTTAATCAAACCAAAAACACAAGAAAAGAAACTTTGACTCCCCGACAACGCTGTCAAATTTGACGGGGCTAAAAGTCATTATGCCCGATGAAAGTAATCCTAACTAGCTAATCTAAATAATATTGAGGCAAGCAAAGGTCGAATCCCAAATGGAGTCATATTATCAATTCTTGTGTGATTAAAATGATTAACTAGTAAGTAATTAAAGGAGGGTTTTGGTGATGCAAATGAACGAACTAATATTGATTGTAAATGTAATATGATGACAAAGCACTTCGTTCAACAAACATCCACACAACAGATAGATAGGTGGGTCATTCACAACTATTAACCCAAAGTTCAACATTTCATGTGGTCGATCTAATCCATGTTCTAATAGAGTTATTAGTCTAACTAGTCCTAATAACCCTTAGAGTTATTAGTCTAACTAGTCCTAATAACCCTTAGAGTTATTAGGTCGATATTTAACAGGCAATCACCCTCTCTACAATAACAATCTCAACTAGATCAAACAATTATTGTTCTACACAAAGATATGACCTTTCCTAGCAATATGAATAGATTAAATCTACCTAGGTGATCAGGACAAACATACAAATCAGATTCAATAATGATCAAGCACAAGAGAGATGAAACAACCAAATTTAAGTAAAATAAGTTAGAAGTCTTACAACCAAATCAATCTGCATGCTTCAGCAATTGATGAACAAAGGGAACTAGAGTTGTATAGTTTTCTAGAATGTAAACTAGAAAAGTGAAAGTGAGAATGTGGCTAAAACTCTAACCCTAATCTCTTTTATTCCAAACCTAAATATGCAAATACTAATTAAACAAGTCCCAGCCCGTACTCCTTCTGATAATGGCCCAGAAACAATCCCGCTAGTGAAGCCCAGAACAGCATCCCAGCCCACCAAGGGTGCGGTCGCATCCTAGCATGGCGTGGTCATGCCTCAGCTCCTCGCCGCATGGTACTCCACGCACAGGTGCGCGGTCGCACTGGTAATGGACACGGACCCTCCCTGGCTTTTGTGGCTCCGGCGTGGCCGCGCTTCTTCTCTGCGACAATCTTCTCTTCGTCTCCATTCTTATCTCTTTAATCGTGATGAATAGTGGTAATGCATTGTAAGCTCCAGATTACAGGAATATGTCCCATAACATCACCAAATCACCTACATATCATGCTAATAACCACTGGATGTGCTATGCAGAATATCGTCTATCAATACGACAAGGAAATCGATAGTGAAAAAACAATATGAAAAATATGCATAGGTGATCAGCCAATTGTACCAGTAGATAATTTCTACTTGAGCGAGAAGTGTGAAATTATTTGTGACATTAGAATACCCAGGTATGTCCCTCAAGTCTCACACTTTTGGCCTAAAAATAATAACATTCGTATTTCAAACAACACCAACTTTGTCAAGCCTTGGTTTAACATAGCTAAACTTTAATAAATAGTGAGGAATAGTTAATTTTTATATTAACTTGATAGTAGCTTAGTCAGTGTATATTATAGAATGCTTTATTTAGTGGAGTGTGTTGGTGCTAATCCACCGTGCTAATTTGCATGCCGACTATGTCACTTGGATTCTATGACGCCTATTTCTTAATACTCTCAGTGTGGGACAATAGAATGAATGCTAAGGCTAGTACCGGGGAACTACGAATTTTTTATGATAATGTATAGATTAAGGTGGTAGGTGATATATGACCAAGGTTAGTTAGGAATGCAAAAACAAGGATTGAATTATTTCTAGAACAACAAATCAACTATGCTCATAGAAAAACTAACACATACATTAATATATACAATCCAATTATTCTTCTTGATATGAAAGATGAAACCAAAACATTGGTTATTACAGTATTGGCGTCTGCTATGCTGGACAAGAAGACGATCGAAAACTGGGCGATTTTTGATAGGGAAGTGGATACTGTTTAATAAAGGCCTTCATACATCATTTTTTTGTTGTTGTTTATACATATATGTTTTAGGACAATGGTGATTATGAGGAGATACTTGCGGAAACCATCAGTTTTGTAGGAACTACACATGTGTTTGAAGTTCATACACACTCTTACAAGGACGGTGACCACTATGAGAGCGTCATGGCTACCGCGGTCCACTAAAGGGAAAGAAAAGGATATTGGTTTCGAATTTGGACCTAAAATTTTAAAGCCAAAACAAATAAGACTTTTAAACATAAATGCTATTTAGCAGAACAATATTATAGGGAAGGGACGCAAAGGTCGAGAAAACACTTGGAAATGATCTTGGAATGGTGGGACAGGATGCGGGGATGGAAAAACGAGCACGAGAGGCTAATAATTGGACAACGGCCGAAAAGCAACAAGTTCCTAAAGAACTTTAGTAAAATTTATATCCCATGTTCAACATCCTCAATAGAACATTAAAATGGTATCTAAATGGGAACTCAAACTGAATAAGGAAGTTAAGAAAAACTAAATGCGTTTATAATGGAAGCAAACAACTAAGAAAGGAAAACAAATGGTTTGCAACCAATAAAACACTAATGACAAAAAGAATTCCAATGTTGAATTACGGATATTTCTATCTCTTAGGTACTCTGTTAAAATAAATGTAAATATGACGGATGCACACAAATAAATAAAATTAATTGCGACAAATAGAATAAAAAACAAAAAAACAAAGTAAAAAAATACGCAACATCAAAAAAACATAAGAAACAAATACGTTATACATCTAGAACACAACATGTGCAAAGCACGGGCCATACATGACTAGTATATTACAAATTTAGTTTTTTTTACCCCTTTATTCAATCAACTAGGCTATTCGTACCTGTGCTTCACACGGGCATGTTGTATGAAAAGAATATGCTTTAGAATATGCTTTATATATATATGTATGTATATATTAAATGACCCACGAAGATGAAATGTAATGTATAAAGTGATTAAAAATGATCCAATAGGATAATACTCCGTTTCATTAAATCAACAAACGCCAAGCGTGTGGTTGTCTATAATATGTAAAAATTTATGGGTACATGATATTATCATGTGGATGTTTTTTATTCTGTAGTAAATGAACTGTATGGATTATTTCCGATATTAATTTCATTGTGTACGTTGAAATATGAACTATTCTTCTCTTGGATGTTATTTTTAGTTTGATAGGGTATCATATTTAGTACAATGAATATGTCATTGTTACATGTTATTATTCAATCCATTATTATAATTTAAGTATTAATAATTCAACATTTTCTAAGGGAAGAAGCAATTTAAAATTTTAATTTTGTAGATCCAATCCAATTTAATTTTGTTCACCATATTCATGAGCTTTGAGTTGCATATTATAATTAGGGAAGATGATAGGTTTTACAACAAAGGAGTTTTATATCGTGAAGACCTCCACAATTATAATGGTCACTAAATGAGCAATTGATGTAGATGGATTTAGAAAAAAAGAAAAAAAAAGTTTAATTAGAGGATATTAACTATTAAAAAATCTATTTTATATGTATTAGATTCATGATTATTTAATCTTTTTAACAGACATTAACTCTTTAACTAATATTAGTATATTTTCTAATATCTTGTGAGTAGTTTATTTATTTTTTAAGTCATTGTTACTCTATATATGTAAAATGATTAATGTAAATTTTCTCATTGTATTAATCACTCAAAAATATAAATAATATTATTTTGAATTTAATAGCTAATGATATATTATACATAGATTATTTTTAGTCTTTAATTCCTTCTATAGTATATTATTTTTTAGTTCAATGTATATGAGAATAGATTATATACATATATAATCCCTGTTAGAACAGTTACGATTTCTGAAAGAGTTAAAAGTGGAGAATGGTGAAGGTGAAGAGTTCAACGAATTTAAGAAAAAGATAAATTAGAAGATAAAGTATTACCAACTTCTTCATATACTATTGAATTAAGAGTCTTAGAAAAAATAGTGTTGTTTAGAGGGAGGTGAAAGGAAACAAATAAGATAAAATGGGAAATTGAATTTGTGGTGGTTGACATTGGAAAGTAAGTAATACTTAAAAACACTGAAGGTAATAAGTATTATTATTACTGTTATCATTATTATAAGAACCCGTTTATTATGACTATCTTTATCTACATAATTACTGTTTTCTTCTTTATGTTTAGATTTTTTATACTCTTTTTGGTTGTATAACCTTGGAGATGGGATTATTCTAAGAATTTGTTAAAGTGGTGTAATGAATTTGTATTTTCTAATTCATTGTACAAGTATTTGATTATGATAAGAAAGAGTCTTTTATCAGTATTGGAGTTATGATATAGGCAAAAAAAATTTCCTCTTTATTTAAGCGGGATTTAGATGAGTCTATTACTAATAATATAACTAAAAACTTGAATCTCCTGAAACTTACCAATATATTTGTTAAGTGGATAAATAAATGAATAGCAAGTCAGATAAAGTTTGGTTATTTCTAGGTTGTACTAAATCATGATATTGTACACTTCAAGGATGAAAACCATTAGATACGATTAATTTTAACATTCAAAATGAGTATATTTTTTCCGGTCACGATGTGTGTATTTTTTTTATCGAATTTTCATTATTTCATGTTGTTATTAATGAAAAATGTCTATTATGCGTTATTCGTCACACATAGTAAATAAAAACTATTTTTTGCAGATTACTTCAATATTAATCGCAGTTCTACTATAAGTTAATAAATAACCTAATATTTCATCAGATTTTGTTAAATAGACACATGACATGTTATGTGATATCCGAATGGAACAAAACACAATTATCGATAAGGAATCCACCTCGATCTCCATCCCGGTTTTGCTTTAGATAGTAAATCAAATACTATTTTGCCAATTGATCGTCAATTAGACTTGGAATAAGTTATATAACATCTAAATAAATCGAAGAATAATTATAGACAAAAACCACATTGGTACTCATCTCGGTAATGCTATAGGGTAGTACATCGAATTATTTTTTTTGTAAAAATATGGTGAAAAAGACTCTATTTTAGTTATTTTATGTAAAAAGGATCAAAAACTTTATTATTGCAGTGCATTTGGAAGATAACCGCTTCCGGGGGGGAGTGGCATGACAAGTTCCAGGAGTACTTGCGTTGATCCTATTGCCGCACCTGGATGTGTATCTTCCCCCGGTTCTGGATGAGCTTCTGGCAGAAGTGGTGCGTCCAGTACCGAGAGTAGTAAAGTTGCGTTAGAAAGTAAAAAAGGATGAATAAAAAAGAGGTGCCTTATTTCTATGTTATGTGTTTAATGTAAATTGTTAAGCAGCACACAAATGTGTTACTCTCATGTTTTGATTAGTTAATATTGTAGTTTATATATTCTTGCTTACCTTTTTGGCCAGTTGAGACAAATTTTGGTTTATTCATGTAGAAATTTTGATCAATCTAAATGTTGATATACGAAATATAGGAATGAAATGAGAATAATACTTTTGTAAAAATGAATAGGTTATAGAGTGTGTAACATGGACACGTTAAAATGCCCAAATACTCGTATACACTCGAATATGATAAAAAAATGAATCAAAATGTTTTTAAATTTTAAATTGGAAATTTGATTATTGGACTTCTATTGTTTTAATCTCAACATGAATAATAAGATAATTAGAAACACCCATTTAAATCGGGGGTCTTGTGATCTCTTTTTATATACCTCAAAGTGAAGAAAGCTTCATTAAGTTTCCGATGTGGGAGGCTCAAATATCTCAACCTATAACATGACTTTTTATACACATCCAATGGTCGAAACTTGTGTTAATATGGACATGTGTTAATATGGACATTTTTTTACTTTTTTCGATGTGGGAGAATAATTGAACATGTGTTAATATGGACATTTTTTTACTTTTTTCGGGGTTAAAGTGGATAGTTATAATTATAATAGACAACAAAATATCCCCGTAGAGTCAGATTTTCACAATTTTAAAGCTAAGAGTCAGATTTTCACAACAAATATCCTCGTAGTCACTACTATATAAAAATTCTCTCAATTATTGAATATTGAATCCAACTTTAATGAAGTACCTAAGCTAGAAAAAAGTGGAAGAAATAAATCGTAAACAAATTGAAGAAAGATTGTTAGTAATTGAAAATCCCACATAATCTAATTCATAAAATCTAATTGTCATGATAAAATGTAAGAAATAAAAATTTTAAACTGGAAAATTGATTATTGGACTTCTATTTTTTTAAGTTTAACTTGAATAATAAGAGAAACAAAAAAAAACCCATTTCTACCCGGGTCTTGTGATCTTCTTTTATACAACTCAAAGAGAATGAAACTTCATTCAGGTTCCGATGTGGGAGGCTAAAAAATCTCAATCTATAACATGGCTTATTATACACATTCAGTGGTCGAAAATTTCATTGAGTTTCGATGTGTGAGAATATTTAAACATGTGTTAATATAGATAATTTTAACTTTTGTTGGTTAAAGAGGATAATTGTAATTATAACAGACTACTTATTAGTTATATATTTTTCATAATTCTAGAGCTAATAGTTAAATTTTCACAAAAAATATCCTCGTAGTGATTACTATATAAAAAGTCTCTAAATCATTGATTATTCAACCAACTTTTATGAACTACAAGGCTAGAAAGTGGAAGCCGTGAAAAAAAATATTTGAAGAGAGATTGTTAGTAACTGAAAATCGGTAAATCTAACTTTCATGATAAAACGTAGAAAATAAAAGTTTTAAACTAGAAAATTGATTATTGAGCTTTTATTGTTTTTAAGCTCACTTGAATAATAAGAGAAACATAAAAACCCATTTCTACCAACGCCTTGTGATTTCTTTTTATACACCTCAAAGAGAAGGAAATTTCATTATGTTTTCGATGTGGGAGGCTGAAAATCTCAACTTGTAAGATGGTTTTTTATATACATCCAAATGCTCACAATTTATGTTGAGTTTCGATATGTGGGGATATTTGCACATGTATTAATTATAATACGCTACTTATTAATTATATATTTTTCATAATTTTAGTTCTAAGAGTTAGATTTTCACCACAAATATCCTCGTATTCACTACTATATAAAAATTCTCTAAATTATTGAATATTCAATCCAACTTTTATAAAGTACACATGCTAGAAAAAATGGAATAAAGAAATCGCAAAAAAAAATAATAAAGAAAAATTGTTACTAACTAAAAAACTCACACATTCCAATTCGGAAAATCTAATTGTCATGATAAAATGCAAGGAATAAAAATTTAAACTGGAAAATTGTTTACAACTATATAAAAAATCTCAAAATTTTTAAGAGTAAGATTTTCACAAAAAATATCTCTGCAGTCATAAATAAATAGTCAATTATAATTAAAACTATCCCCTAATTACAACAATATAAAAATTCTCTAATTTTTTAATATTCAATTCAACTTGTATGAAGTACATAGGCTTGAAAAGTGGAAAAAAGAAATCGAAAAACCAATTAAAAATATAACAAAACCCAATTCGGAAAATCCTTTTGTCATGATAAAACGTAGAAAATAAAATTTTTTTAAAACTGGAAAATTTATTGTTGGGCTTCAACTGTTTTAAGCTCAACTTGAATAATAAGAATAAAATAAAAACCAACTTCTCCCCGAATTTTGTAATCTCCTTTTATACAACTCAAAGAGAAGGAAACTTTATTACGATTTTGATGCGAGAGGCTCAAAAATCTCAACCTGTAACATGACTTTTTATACATCCAATGGTCGAAACTTTCATCGAGGTTCGATGTGGGAGAACATTTTCACATGTATCAATATGGATAGTTTTAACTTTTTTCTTGTATTAAAGTGGATAGCTTTAATTATAATAGATTACTTATTAATTATGTACTTTTTCACAATTTTATTACTAAGAGTTAGGTTTTCCCAATAAATATCCTTGTAGTCATTATTATATTAAGTCCTCTAAATTATTGAATATTCAATCCAAATTTTATGAAGTACATAGGCTAGAAAACTTGGAAAAAATAAATCGTAAGAAATAAAAAAAAATTGAAGAAAAGATTGTTAGTAACTGAAAATCTCACATAATCTAATAAAAAAATCTAATTATCATGATAAAACATAAGATATAAGCAATTAAATGATAAATAGATTGGGCCTCTTTGTTTGGTAAATGAGGAGAGTGGAAATTACTTGAATTTGACCTAAATTTTATTGGACAAAGCAACTACAAAAACCTAAATTTATAATATACTAGGACTTTCGGGCCCGTGCTATGCACGGGCCATTGTTTCTTTTTTTATTTATTTCCTTTATTTTATTGTGTAGTTTTTTTTATGTTTTTTCTTACCTTTTCTTTTTCGTGTCCTAGTTGTTTCATTGTTTCAGACTTGTTCCTTGTTGATGTGTTGTAGAAGAAGGAACTGAGGTGAGTATGATTTTAATGGTGTGTTTGTAGGGATATATATACACATCCGTGATTTTTTAAGGTGGAACTTGAATAGTTTTTGAAACCCCATGATTGATATTTTTAATGGGGGTTTCCCAAAAGGCATAGTTGAGATCTTTAATGGTTATTTATGGCATATGGCGTTTAAGTTGACTGAGGATCTTAATGGTTTGATTTCTTTTTAATGCATACTTTTAGATTAAAAGATCACATAAATTCTCCTCCTTTTAATGAATATTTTTCATTTAAAATTATAAATAGCTCTATTTTTTTCTCTTTCAATATAACCTCTTCAAGTTAAAAAAAGAAATAATTCTATTATTAGTTTTTCTCTCTTTACTGCACCTTTTCCTAAATAAAAAATATTATCTTATTTTTCCTCTTAATCTTCCTTTCATAAACTTATCTTATCATAACGCATTATAAATTTGAAGGCTTTGCCTCCATAAAATGTGTTCTTTTAAATAGTGAAATTCACATTTCTAATTGTTGGTTATATGGACTAGCCCCTTAGTTCATATAACTAATAATGCCTCAATTTTAATGATAACAAACAAACCTTATACAATAATATCTACCTTGAGTAAGTTATTGCAGAATAGCAATAGGCCTTGAGCAAAATAAGTCATTTGAGCAAATAAATTAACGAGCTTAAGTTAGGAAGCTGAAGCGCCTTAAGGGAGTTAAGCGAATAGAGAAATAAAGGGTTGAAAGTGCTTCACCAGGATGTAGGGAACCGAGTGCTGAAGCTAGGGAACCGAGTGTTGAGCTAAAGCTAGGGAACTGAGTGCTGAAGTTAGGGAACCGAGTGCTGAAGTTAGGGAACCGAGTTTTGGAGTTAACGAACCCAGTGATGGATGTTCCAAATAACACAAGGGAGTACGTGATGAAGGGAACCGAGTGAAGGGAAGGGAACCGAGCGTGTAAAAGAGAAAAGATATCTTTGAAGCTGCTATAAAGGGAAAGATAGATCTTCAAGAGATCTCCTAGATTCGTAATCTAGGTTGTTAGAGCTACTTTGTTATCTTTGACTTTTTGTTTAGATTTGCATTATTATTTAATTATTTTATCTAGCTTTTCGTAGATTAGTTCCCGGTATTTATGCCTTTAGTATAGCTAGATTATATTATCATTCTAGAAAAGGAGTTCGTCCTTAGAGGTTTTTGAAAGTGCTGAGAGTTAATACGTTTGATTTAGGACGTAGGCAATATCTATGAGAGTTTAGATTGAAACTAAGAACTGTGTGTTCGCCTAGCAGTTGTAAGCCCTACGAGAAGTCAATTCAATAATCGTTTTGGAATTCGTTGTTTACTTGTTCTTAGCTTTATTCCGCACAAAGTTGTAATCTTTAGTTAAGCTAAGGTTCCACGATCCACAATTTGTATCAGAGCAGGATCCGATTCCAACACGATGATGAAGAACTCAGAATTCAACCTCGGTATGTCCCTAAACAAGCCTCATCAGCTTCAAGAAAGAGAACTCAATTGGTGGTTAGGGATGTACACGACGTTCATTCAAACCCAAGACTACCAATATTGGAAGATCATAGAGCTCGGAGACAAATTGCTTCCAGAACTGAAGGAAAGAAAAGACTGGCAGCCTGAGCACTTTGCCAAGATGGAGAAGAATTCAAAAGCTCGACAGCTTATTCTATGTGGACTTACACGAACAAACAGCGACAAGGTCATTGGCATACCAACGGACAAGATTATATGGGAAGCTATCATCTCCATCCATAGAGGGAGTGACGACCAAAAGGATACCAGGAAATTCTCTCTTCAAAGGGAGTTTCAATCATTCAAGCAGCTCCCTGGTGAAAGCGTGTCAGCATGTCAATCACGCTTCACAATCCTGATGAACAAACTAACCGCCTCTGGTGTGACGATCGAGCCCTCAGAGCAAACACTGGCGGTCGTCTATGCAATGAGCGAGAAGTTCGAGATCACCCGGAGAATTGCTATTATGTCTCCAGATTGCAAGAAGCTCTTAGTGGTCGACATGTTCGGGAAGTTTTTTGACCAAGAAAATGCTTACTTGAGGAAGGGCTTAGCCACAAAAGAAGCCATTTGAACCGCTTTGAAGCTTACAAAGGCTCTAGAGAAGCTGGACATCAACGGTGGTGAAGAGAAAAAAGACGATGACACGGAAGTAGCCCTCATGACAAAGATGGTCCAAAAATGGTTCAAGAAGAGAGTTAGTCAAGAAGAGTCATCATCCTCAACAAAGCGAGATCTCAAGGAGTATACTTGCTTCAATTGTGAGGAAAAAGGGCATCTTGCTAGGAGATGCACTAACCCTAAGGTTGAGGCCCTTGAAAAGAAGGCACTTTTCTTGGCATGGGGAGAAGAAGACAATGAAGTTGACCTTCATGAAGGCTACCAAGGCCAATGCCTTATGGCTGATTCAGAGGCCCATGCATAAGAGGTAAAATCCCTGGCACAAGAGGTAAAAGCTTCTGACCCCTTTCCTACTCGTATCAATTTTCTAGAAAAGAAAGACCTAATCAACATAATTAAAGGCCTACTGGAAGATAATGAAACCTTAGAGTCACAAATTAATGAATATGAAGAGGAAGTCAAAGATCTACGCAATGAGTGTCTAAAGATGTCAACTAGGTTAGCTAACAAGGTAAAGGACTTAGTAAATTCTAGGGAACTGAGCTTAATGACGAAAACCTGCGAGGGATGCAATGGTAAGCAACCTCATGGGGGATCGTCAAAGAGCTTGGAATCAAAGGTAGAAAGCGACTTATGAATCATCCTTAATAAACTCAACGATCTAACTAAATCTATTAACAAGAACATGGTCAATAAAACTGTATTCATTATATCTAGAACTGGACTAGGATATGACTCATAAGGGGATTCCAATAAGGGCTCTAGTGCCAATGAGAAGCTTACTAGAGAATTAACTGAAAAGGCTGAGAGCTTAGATAAAGCCCTTTAAAACTTGTAGAAGTAAAAATGAATTTCTGGAGAAAAAAGTAAAGGCACTTGAACAACCGTCAAGGGACAACAATTAATGGTTTTCAGGGGGGAAATCTCATAAGATGTATGTGAGCCAAGTCCAAGGGAACTCAGTAAACACCTTAGATCCTAAGCTTAAGGATAAGAAGCCCTTCAGACCTGAAAAGGGCAAGTACGGTTATGTCAAATATAATGAATGGTGCAGATACTGTGGTAATAATGGTCATACAATACATAGCTGCAAGAAGAAGCATGCTCTAAGTAACAAGCCATACAAGTCACCTACTCATAATACACGTGAAGCGCTTGATTTCAATGACCCTTCTTACTATGAGCATGTTCCTTCTACCAAAGGACAAAAGCGCGTCAACAATCCTTCTCATAATGTTAACAAAAAGGCTAATCAACCCAGCGAAGGTAAGCCTCAATGGGTTCCAACGGTTCGATGGCTTTATTATAGGTAACAGTGAGCAGCGAGAACAAATAGAGTATTAATAATGGTTGCTCATGAGGACTTGAGGAACTAAGGATCAAGTAGCTGACATTTTCACCGAGGCCCTAAACAAGGAACCATTCATCAAAGTAAGGCTTCACATGGGATTGATCCCCCACCATTAAACATCTCCCTCGATGTAAGCCCTTCCCTTAGACTCATATAAATTGTTTCTTCTTTTAAACTTGGGAACTTAGGACTAATACATGCGTGAACCTAGCCTATACTTTTAGGGATATTTGTCTCTCGCATGCTCTGTGTGATGCTTAATGATAAACGCTTAATAGGCCCTTCTAGGATTATACTATTGGTTGCTAAAATTTGATACCTTTGCATGCTCTCTTTTTCAATCCTTGATAAATAACACACGATGATCGCTTCTTAACCATATCATTAAGCCCCCTAGATATGATTCATGTTTATAAGATTAAGCCTTGATCTTTGTGTTACATTCTCTATGACCACTAGTCCACACTTGGGAATATTCACTTAGATGTCAAAGGGTCTTCCTAATTATGCTTAGCACATGCTTATTTAAAGAGCTATGAAGTCCCCTTTTGTGTTTGAATTTATATAAGTGCTTAAGCTAGTAAATATATCCCGCTAAGAATGAGAACTGAGAAACAACCCCTAAGATGATGGGGACCATGTTCTCTGAGTAAGTAACAAGAGCAGATTTGATGGGAAATAAAGATGGGGACCAATATATTTATAGGGACAAAGCAATAAAACGGTCATAAAGAAAATTATTGTCGATCTCAACATCTACAAGCCAGCAAAAGAAATACCCCTTGATTTTATCATCATTGTGAAAGGGCTAAGGCATCTGGTAAGAGAAAAAAATAAATAAAAATGCTAGTATGGAAGTCCCTCCCAGAAGCTCAAACAAGCAACTTCAAAGGCTGAGCAGCTCCAAAGCCTAACCAAGCCCCTTCTCCCTCAAAACCTAATCCCTTCTGAGATCCAACTTCGTACACTTGAGACAGTGCTTCAAATGAACAAGCATATGGTCGGCCTTCGCAAGATGATTGACAAGAACCTTCACCACATAAGGGCCCTCATGTTAGGCCCTCTGAAGGAAGATCATCTGAGCAACTTTGAAGAAGAATAGTAGGACTTAAATCAGTGCTCGTTCTCAGCACCTTAGGGCTCCTGAGATATCTAAAAGCTCCTCCAATATCTTGTGTATTTTGTGCTCTTTTTACATGCTTCTTAATATATAAAGTGTGTTTTGTGTTAATTGCTTTCTTGCTCTAGTTCGTACTGAGAAGTGACTTCCTTGTTTGTTTTCTTATGCATCACTTAACCATTCCTCTAGAGGGCATGCACGTGCTATACTTATTTTCCCTTGTTAAAAATTGAGCATATCCTTTAAAATGATGTCAAAGGGGATATATTACGGGCATATGAGTTATTTAATTCGGGGGAGGGGGGGGGCTAATACTCATGGTAAGTTCAAATGGCGATGAGTGCTACTCGTACATTGGTTAAGGGGGGACCAAAGCTACTTCCTACTCAGTTCTATTTTGGCTAAACTCTATATCTATGGCAGGATTCTATGTTTGTCATCACTAAACAGGGGAAATTGTTGGTTATATGGACTAGCCTCTTAGTTCATATAACTAATAATACCTCAATTTTAATGATAACAAACAACCTTATACACTAATGTCTACCTTGAGTAAGTTATTGCAGGATAGCAATAGGCCTTTGAGAAAAAAAAGTCATTTGAGCAAAGAAATTAACGAGCTTAAGTTAGGAAGCTGAAGCGCCTTAAGGGAGTTAAGCGAGTAGAGAAATAAAGCGCTGAAAGCGCTTCACTAGAATGTAGGGAACCGAGTGCTGAAGCTAGGGAACCGAGTGTTGAAGTTAGGGAACCGAGTGTTGAAGGTAGGTAACCGAGTGTTGGAGTTAAGGAACCGAGTGATGGATGTTCCAAATAACACAAGGGAGTGACGCGCTAAAGGGAAGTGAAGGGAAGGGAACCGAGCGTGTAAAAGTTGAAAGATATCTTTGAAGCTGCTATAAAGGGAAACATAGATCTTCAAGAGATCTCCTAGATTCGTAATCTAGGTTGTTAGAGCTACTTTGTTATCTTTTGAGTTTCTGTTTAGATTTGCATTATTATTTAATTATTTTATCTAGCTTTACATAGATTAGTTCCCGGTGTTTATGCCTCTAGTATAAATAGATAAGATTATCATTCTAGAAAGGGAGTTCGTCCTTAGAGGTTGTTGAAAGTGCTGAGAGTTAATACGTTTGATTTAGGACTTAGGCAATAGCTAGAAGAGTTTAGATAGAAACTAAGAACTATGTGTTCCCCTAGCAGTTGTAAGCCCTACGAGAAATCAATTCAATAATCGTTTTGGAATTCGTTGTTTACTTGTTCTTAGCTTTATTCCGCACAAAGTTGTAATCTAATCTTAATACATATAAAGATTAGGGGGACTTTGAAATTTTAAATGTAAATGTGCATTTTCATTACTCCTCCATTGAAGACCCATTTTCACCCATTTTTAATTTCCACCCTCCTCTAGAATTCCTATTACTCGGTCCAATTTGTTCTGCCCAATAGCTCAATCTCTCCTCCTTAGACTATAAATAGAGACATTCTCCATTGTGCAAGAATATCTTCCTCTCTTCATCTCTCTTCCTCTATTTTGAGAAGTATGCTTTGTAGTTGCCCACATACGGGATCCTCTACATCTTAAACTCAATTTTCTTCTTACATCTAAACCGATTTGAGAAGTATGCTCTGTAGTTGCCCACATACGGGATCCTCTACATCAAAAACTCGATTTTCTTTTTAGATCTAAATCGATTTGAGAAGTATGCCCTCAAACTCATTC
This sequence comes from Phyllobates terribilis, assembly GCF_046119375.1. Taxonomy (NCBI): domain Eukaryota; kingdom Metazoa; phylum Chordata; class Amphibia; order Anura; family Dendrobatidae; genus Phyllobates; species Phyllobates terribilis. The sequence goes on along the minus strand of NW_027367897.1, from coordinate 3,269 downwards.
TTATTTCTCTAATTTTAATAATAATAATATAGTTTTTATTTATCTCAATCCAAATTTATGCTTCACATACCGTAACTTATGAGTTATGACTTATGACCTTCCAACTTACTAATTATTGAGAAACCTTATTGCCTCCCTCATCAAGATACCGTTGTAAGTAAAGTCACGGTTACAACGGGGAACCTTTCGCTTGCCTCTCATCCATTAAATACCCTTTAGATTAATAAGCTCTTTCCTTCGTCCAATCCTCACTGTGAGTGTACGACCTCAGAACTCATCGACCATGACACGTCTTTTGCTTTCTCAGCCTCTCGAAAAACCAAATTCACCTCTCCATCGGCTTTCACCACCCCCCTCTACTTTCATCTTATTTTATCAAAAACTTACCGTAGATTGATTTCCTTCTGTTATTATATGAAAATCTATATCAGGTCAGAAAGAAATCAACATTTTTTAATTCCCCTTTTGGTTGAGTAATTCTTATTTGTGTTTCTTATCCTTATTATGATTTAAGTATTCTATTTCATATTGGCCTCGATTTGACCTCTATTATGCAGACATCCTTGATGTATAGAAGAATTTCCTTTTAATTGTGGGATTTTCACTAGCCAAAGAACATTGCAGACTTTGCAGTAGTGCATATGAATTTCAAAAATCACATTAGTAATGATGGTGAGATCTGGTATAGATCATAAATCTATGCTATTTTCTATTATACAATATCTATTTATAAGTTGGTTGCAAATAGTTGAGGTAATATATGATGTTCGAGGGTTGCAGGACTTGATGATGACGTAGCTCGGCAAACAAGAACACTATATGCCAAAGTTTGATTTATGGTTTTATATCTTTCAACTTTGTGAGATAATATTTAAATTTTAAATATCCTTCAAGTTTTTGGAATAAATTCTGTGATCTAGAATTTCTCTCTAATATATTATTGATGCTATATTTTACAAACTTTGAGTTTAAACTTTGAATTGTCCTTTCACAATATATAACTCAATTAATGACTAATAATCAATCTAAAAACACTAATAAGTAAGACCTCAAAGTAAAAGAATATAAATCTTATCTAATCTTATCTTATCTTAATATATGTATCAAAATTAGGGGGATTTCAAATCAATAAATATGAAATTACATTTGTCATCAAATGTTATTTAAGATTTGTAAATTCTATTGTTCCCTTCCGTCCCCATTGAAGAACCTTATTCTTCTTAATGTGCTTCATTATTCCAATCCACAATCAACTTAAACATCCTACACCATACATCACAATTAAAGTATAAAGAAAACCGATTAAAAAAACATTACATAAATTGAACCATTGAGATCCTCAGTCAACTTAAACGCCATATACCTTAAATAACCATTAAAGTTCTCAACTATGGCTTTTGGGAAATCACCATTAAAAATATCAACCATGGGGTTTCATAAACTATTCAACTTCCACAATACTAAACCACGAATGTGTATATATATCCCTACAAACACACCACTCAAGATCATACCCACCTCAATTGCTCTACCTTGGTCGTGCTCACGCTGCAGTAGGGAACACGGTACATCAAAATACAAATCCCTTTGCCTTTTTACTAGGATCTTCCATTGTTTCTTTTTTCGTATTTTTTGTTTGTTTCCTTTATTTTACTGTGTAGTTTTTCTCTATGTTTTTTTTCTTACCAACCGGCATGGTACAACACAATATTGTAGATTCAAATAAACGGATTCCTAAGTTATATTTGAGGAAAAGAATTAGATTGAGTAGACAAATATATTATAGTATCTAATATCATGAACTACAAAGATATCAAAATAAAAAGACGACCGAAATAAGTGACCTTTATTTCAAATCAATTTACAAACAAGATTAACTACACCACTAACAATATGGAGAGAAAAAAACTATTACGATGACTAAATAATATAAACAAAATTATACATATAAAAAGTAAATGATTATCATTTTATTGACCTAAATTAGATAGGGTTGTTGTAATGTTCGTAAGTTTTATTCAAGGAAAACAATGAGAATTGTAGACAAATATATTGCGGTATCTAATATCATGCAGTACAACGACATAAAAAATTATAAAATACCAAAATAAGTGACCTTTGTCTTAAATCAATTTACACAATGAGAATAATTACACCACTAAGAATATGAAAAAATGGACAATTATTAGTGTTAGGTCACTAATATAAACACTCTTATATATAGAAAAAGTAAAAGATTATCATTTTCATGGCCTAAATTAGATAAGGTTGGTGGATTATTCAAAATATAGATCAAATAAAACTAGATTAAAATATTAATAGAATATTTTAAATTGTATTATTATTTTGTATAGAAAACATTTTAATTAGGTCAATTAGATAGGGTTGTTGAAAACTTAAAATGTAACTACAATAAAACCAGCATAATAATATTTATATAGTATTTTAATGTATTATTATTCTTTATAGAAAAAATAATAAAATAATAAAACCACTAGGGAACGAAAAAGAAAAGATAAGAAAAACATCGAAAAAACTACACGATAAAATAAAGGAAACAAACAAGCAATACGAAAAAAGAAACAATGGCATGTGCGTAGCACGGGCCGGAAGATCCTAGTATATTGTAAAGTTAGGTTGTACACAAAATCATAAATGTTTAGTTCATCCATATTTATTACACAAAGCCACATTCTATTGTTGTTGGCCCAATTTGTTTGGCCCAATTTGGTTAGCCCAATAGCCGAATCCCTCCTCCTTAGCCTATAAATAGAGACATTTTCCATTGTGCAGGAATATCTTCCTCTCTTCCTCTCTCTTCCTCTACACCAGAAACTCAATTTTCTTCTTAGATCTAAATCGATTTGAGAAGTATGCTCTGTAATTGCCCACATACGGGATCCTCTACATTAGAAACTCGATTTTCTTCTTAGATCTAAATCGATTTGAGAAGTATTCCCTCAAACTCAACTTGGATTTTGTTTAAATTTCCCCAGTTGCCCTTATTTTCTTTAATCATCTTTTTGGAAATAAGTGTGAAAGAAAAACTAAAATCTCTCACATAAAATGAAAATTGCATTAACCTTCTACTCAATTAGGAAAGATAAATAGTCAAATTAAGTAAATTAAGCTTCACATCCCTTTGAATTCCAAGAGTCCACATAATTCACTTCTTATCCTTTATTACTGTTAAATAAAAATCTTTTCTTATTCTGAAACCGCATTGAACCTTTGCTCTTTCTATGTTCCGACCCTTCCTTGCACAAGCG
>NW_027367896.1:0-53943 GCF_046119375.1 Phyllobates terribilis | reverse complement strand
CGATTGGATCCTCTTTAGGCACAAAATCGTGCTCTTCTGTTGCCGTTGTACCTTCAGCCAAATCCTTAGCACTAACCTCTTTATCTTCTTGATCTACAACCGGTCTATCTAGTGTCGAAGATAGTGTAGAGATGGTTGCGGGAGTCTTGGGATGAATAGCATGCTGAGCAACGAGCTTGGAAAGCCTTTCAGGGTTGAGTTCCTCAATTTCCCGACAATGTTGTGCTTTAAATTCAGCATATAGCACGTCATCGGATGAGAGACGGATGGGCTTGTCGTCGATCATTTTTTTTGGATCTATGTGTTTAAGGTTGAGAGCGACTGGAATTTTGAGGAGCTCGTGTGTTTTGGACAGAGTAGAGGGAGGCAAATTATGTAGTGAGAGGGAGAGACGAAGTTTTCTGGATGTAATATCAAAAGGAGGATTAAATGAACAAGGTAATGGTTTCAAGCGAATCAATACCAGTGCTTATATAGATGAGCAACACTGTCCACCTTCGCAAAATCCACCGGCTTAACCAACGGCTACAAATTTTCAACGACCATATCTCGAATATCACAAATCTGCAACGGCTACACAATATGTTCTTTTCTTTTGATGCACTACAACAAATGGAAGTAGCTTTACAAAACCTATTTACAGCTAGATCACGTAAGCTACTTTTCTGACCGTTGAAGCCTCGAGCATCAAAAATTACCTCTTGCCTTAAGTAAAATTCTTGAATAAGGAAACCTCATATCTCTCTTAACCCATAAGCAGGCACAAATATCAGCTCAACTACCACTTACAATAACGATTTGTTAGTTGCGCTTTCATCACTAAGAGATGCGGTTTGACTGTTTCTAGTCGCGCTTAACACCAACCGGAGAAATCGAGTTTCGCTAGTGGTGTTGAATAAATCCATTCAAGTCCAGAAGCGAGAGTGATCAAGCTTATCAAGCCAGAGAGGGAGCTTGAATAAAGTTGAGTTACGTTGTTGATCACGAGAGTCTAATGTAGCAAAGGGTGCACGCACTTGCAGAATAGTGCTTCCCAAATGCTTGGAAAGGTTGGTAAGCGGGAGATTCAAAACTGTGTGCACGTGGGGTGCGAGAAGGGTTTTGGAAGTCTTTAAAGCAACTCCAAGGATTTCCAGCGTGGAGGAAGACGGTTAGCGAGTGAAGGCACGGATTGCATACGTGGCGATGATAGACAATAGAAGAACAATCCAAATCAATTCTGTCCGTTGATCATTTCTAACAACTTGGTTGAAGCACACGGATTGATGAGGTTGCAAGCTAGCTTAGTTCGAATATGTTATCACAAGTTAAGTGTGTTTGTAACTTAGCTTTGATGTATAAATAGGGAACTGTAGCTATCATTCTAAGGGTTACAAAGTGAGAAGCCGAGACGAGATCAGAGAGAACTCATTTGTAATCAGAGTGAATGCCTTTGTTCTGAGAGCTAGAACGTAGTATTGTGAGAAGTGAGAGTACAAGAGTGAGCTTCTTAAGACTGCTAAAGGTTGATCTGTACTCTTGTTGAAGCTAGAGCTGTAATCTCTTTCTATAAATATAGTAGGGTGAGTTTTATCCCGAGTCAAGTAGTGACTTAGGATTCTTACCGTTTAAGAAGTCCTCTGTGCAAGTTGTAGTGTGCTTTAAACACTTAAAGCACACTTTATTGTTGTCTGACCTGTTTCAGCATAAGTGAACATTAGTAAATTCATTGCTAAGTGTTCAAGTTAGATCAAGCGCAACTCTAAGTACAAAAGCGCAATATTGTACTTATAGTTGCACATCTATAGCTTCATGAACTATAGAGACATCTATCAATAGCTGCTTAAAACACGATCCTACACGATTGATCATACATGAGATGTGAAGTGCGTGATTTGTGTGTCAAAATTATCAATTAATTATGAAAGAATAATGGGAAAATATACATTTCACATAACGGACAATGCACGTTCACACTCAACAATATATGTATATATATATATGTAGCGGTGGGTTCCGGTAAAACGTTTTTTCTAGTAAAACGGTAGTAATAATGAGGACCATTAGATTGAAGAGAATGAATGGTCTGCATTTGATTGAAAAAATTAGATTGATTAAAAGAAGATTAATTAAAAAACAAAGGAGAGAATCTAGGGAAGGAAAAAAATATAAAAAATGAAAAATAAAACTACTTTAATTGATTGCGATTTTATCTTTTTTAAAAAACGATCTCATGAGAATTCATTAAATATTTTTTCCGGTTCACCATTCAAGAGTTTATTCGTTTCGAGATTATGATTTTATAAAGATCCATATAGGTGCGTTTTTTCAGTTATCATTCAATTTTCAGAATTTGTTGTATGTTTTTCGCGGTACAATACATGTTTTTCCCATTGTTGTCAAACATTCTCGTTCTAATTTTTCGCGATTTCTCTGTTATAAATAATTCAATTTGAAAGTTTGCAAAAAAAAATTTCGCGAATTTGAGTAATAATTTTCAAGATTTGAGTACTGATTTTCGGTTTTTTTCCCATAAATAAGCTGCGAATGAATAAGTCTAATCATGAAAAACAATTTGGGATCATGGAAACACGTCTTAGAGTGTGAAAAATACGTCTTAGAGGGTGAAAAAATAGTTCTTATAATTTATCAACTCTTTTAGATTGTGAATAACGAATCTTAGATAGTGAAAAATAAGTTTGAGAAAATGAAAAATGAGTTTCGGCTCATTTTACACAAGCTTGATCAACAAGTTTTAGATTCTGAACAGTGAATCTTAGATCACGAAAAACTAGTTTCAGACTATGAAAAACGAGTTTCAGATCGTGAAAAACAAATGTGAAGTGTGAACAACTAAGTTTTGTATTGTTAACAATGAATCGTTTGATCATGAAAACCCATTTTTTGTTTGTGAAAAACATGTTTCGGATTGTGAAACATTACAACAAAAATTTACAAAACATGACACTGACAACATACACACAACAATTATAATGCCACGATTGTTAAACATTCACTATAGGCTCTTCAGTATATTAGTATGAAAATGTTGAAACAGTCTTTTGTGATCATTCAAGGCTCCAACTTTCAACTTACATTTACCAAATTATATTGAAAAAAAGAGAGTAGCATGTTTGATGGGCCTATACAAGTAACAATCAGTTTCTTTGCTAGTGATAAACAGACTCCTCATAAATGTATATGGATGATGTTCAACATACAAGTTCAAGATAGCAGTACTTGATTATCAAAAAGAAGCAAGAAAAACAATAGTATTCAGCTGAGCCAATTTCCGAGAAAACTTGCAATAAAGCAAGCTTACGGAAAAACACTAATCAGAGATTTTCCACTAGACAGATTGAACTGCAGAAGAGACAAGCTTAGTCAAGCAGCAAATCATCCAAACAAAGCCTCTTCCGAGCCAAAGACATACACAAACACTATAAATCGACAAGTAGAAACGGAAGGGGGTGAAAACCTATCCTTCAGATTTGAGACTTGAGCATGTCCAATTCGGATTGAAAAGCAGAAGAATCGGTTCCCTCCGGCTGAATTTCCTGAAGAATCTGCACATCCTCCTCTGCTGTAACTCGAACACTTCCAAGAGCTAGGGCAAAACGAAACACCATCGACATCACCAATGGTAAGAGCTTAATGCCCGATTGACGAGGTAAAGTGAGGGAAAGCTACGCCAATAAGATCGGAACGAGGAATGATCTCAATCGCTCGTTTGAAAACCCAATCCATAAAAAATTCAGTAAAACCTGAAATTGTTCAAATTGGATAGATTTTCGTGGTTGCCAGATATGGAGGGGAATAGAAGAAGAATTTTATGGCGGAACAAAGCAGAGCAGTGGACAAGAGAAGGAGGCAAGCATGAATGGAGTCGAAAATGGAGGTTTTGGGGAGGATGAGCGAAGAATATTGGAGGCGAGTTTGAAGACGGGGAAAGAGAGAGAGAGCCCTAGAGAAAGTGAGAAAATAAATCAGGCTAAAAGTGTGTGTGAGAATTCAACGATTAAATCACTACAATCTTGGTGAAATCTTTCTTTTATTTATTTATTATTTGGATATGTAATTGATTGATCTTATCCATTTGATTAGACTAATCTAACGTTCAAGATTAGTACTATTGTTTTACCACAAAAGGTTGTTTTACCTGAACCTAAATCTATGTATATATATATATGAAGTATGTACATATAAGGGGTAGCTCGGCCGTTTGTCAAAAAAATGAATACTTTCATATGTAGAGTTTAAATAGCGCCTTAGGAAGCGTTACATTTAAGTCAGCTAGGGACACCATAGGAGTGAATCATTTCTATTGGCTTGTAATATGGTTAGAATGCAATCACCACTCTCTATTTGTGGAGAAAGAAAAGCATGCAATAGGTTCTGACTATAAGCTAGAACTTTATTGCATTATACAACTCTAGCTAGATTGGCATGTTGTAATAGATGATGCATGAATAAGAATCAAGCAAGAAGCACAATCAAACTAAAGTTTCCAATGAAGATAAAATTGCTATTCATAGTCATAGTTAGAGAGTAGATTACAACGCATATCATGCTTCGGCTAATGAAGAGATAGAAAAACCAAGTTGAAGCCTAAGTTTTAGAAAGATAACCATGTAAAGCGCCTTAGAGAGATATTCACTGTTTTGCTCTTCTGAAGATACAAGATATATCTCAGCGAGATAGATAAAGACCCTCTTGAATGCTCAAGGGTCTCGCTTGAGTGATACGAAGTCTCCCTTGAAATATAACATGTAGCTTTACCACAAATAAGTGTCACTTGAACACAACGACACCTAGTCCAAATAGATAGATATCTCTGAATAAATAGGAGTGAAAGAGATACATATTGACAGTTCAACTCGCTTGACTTTCTTTTCTTTTCCGCCTTGAAGAAGATGATTCTCCTTCCTTATCTTAACATTAGAGTAGCTTGGTTGATTTGACGTTGTAGCTCTTACTCTGCATTGAAACCTACAATAATAATCAAGATTTGGGTGTCCAACGAAGCGATGGCTTGGTAGGAGTGTTAGCACTAGCTATTCCTGAGATGGAAGGTAGAATATTCATCATCACAACTCTAGGAGTATACTAAAAATATATTGCATTATTCTGATAAAGCACTTGATGAGGTTCACCTTTAGATTGCGTACCTCGCTGTGCTTTAGCTTGTTTGTTCTTGGATTTTGACGGCCTAGTACGTACAAATGTGGTGTTAGACGACCCGCTCTAGTCAAGCTTGCGTTCTGCGAGACTAGCTTGATCGAGCTTGACATAACCAGACTCATCCATAGAAGGCTTATAAGGCTCGCTCTTTAGCTCGATTATACGCTCATACTCATGCCTAGAATGTCCATTTTCCACAGAAAGTGTAGTAATGGTTGTATCTCACATAAATATACTTGCCTTTTCTAGGGCGAAATGGTTCCCTATGTGTAATGCTAGTAGGCTGAGTGGATGGAGATTGCGCTTGTTTGATATACAATTTGTGCGCATTCTCTCCATGAAACCATTATTTGTCCTCGCTTGGTCCTTTCTGAGGAACTTTAATCTTGCTTTGTAAGTATTGATTCTCAGCTTTGCAAGTATGAAGTTCTTTATCTAGCTTGACTAATTTGTCATGAAGCTTGCTAGATAGAGATGGACTTGAATTGGACGAATCATGATTGGTGAAGCCCAAACCTGGTCTTGCATTCACCAAAACTGTTTGGTTGACAGTTTTTGCTTCAACATTCTTAGCTAGATCATCTAGCTTGGCTAGAATTTTATCAAGCATATACATTTTCCTTTACAAAGCTCACAAGATTTGGTGTGAAGGGTGGGCTTTGTAGGCAATTGTTTAGTGACCTCAAATGTTTGTTCCCTTAGATTATTTAGCTCTTTTTGTTGAGCTCTCACTTGAGCTATGAGCACCTTGTGATCTAAGACCAATTCATTTCAAATCTCAACAAAGTTTTGCTTAGGAAGAAGTTCAAAGTTAACAGAGATTACCTTGATGACTTAATCTAATTTGGAGTCTTCAGCGGCAACTAAGCACAACTCTTGTGCTTCTCCACAATATAGCTCATTGTTTGAATCACCCCATAAAGTGAAAAAGGCTTTCCTTTGTTGATTTTCAGATGATCTTGGATCCACCTTAGCAATGGTACATGCTTTAGCAATGTGTCCATTTCCTTGACTATTATATCACACCGCATCTTTGAGGCCGTGTGGCTTGGATTGGTCTCTTTGAAAGCCACCTTGTCTCTTGAAGAACTTCTTAACGAGCTTCGTCATCATTGCAACATCCCGGTCTTCATCATGGTCATCATCATCATCGCTTTCCATCTTTTGAAGAACATGGCTGAGCATAAGCATCATCCATCTGTTTTTTTTTATCTACGAACGACTCCTTTTGATCTTCACTTTCCTGAACTCGAAGCTTGCCAGCTAACATATAAACAAAGAGCTATTTCGTCTCTTTAGTCATAAGCATTATTTTCTTAGAGGTATCAAATTTTGAATTTACCATGTGGAAGAAAGCGAACACATCAACGCTCAGCCTTGCTTTGTACTTCCTCAGCTGGACGATCCCGCTTCCACGTTGGCAATCCACATCTTTTGTCGCTTCTCTTGATTTGTCCAGCTCAGCGATTCCTGTACATCCAATAACCAAAAGTAGAAATATCTAATAACCTCCAGTTATCTTTATATTCTATTAAGCTGTATCTTCAACGGCCTTCCTTCCTGCCAAATTTCCTAAGCGCTTCTCTAGGTTTCTACACGTGGAGTCGCTGGAACTTGATTACTTGTATTTCTTCACTTCTCTTCTGATGCTCGATCCTCTAGTTTGAAGCGCAACCCTCTTCTTATTTCTTCACTACGAAACTTATTTTGTCTTGGCTAGATTCAGCTTTCCCTTCTAGACTCAAAGCTAGACCCTCAGTGGTCAAAGCTAGTCCTCTTGTGTTAAAACCACACCTTAAATTCCTTGAGTTATATCTGGTTAGCTTAAAACACACAAAGGACATCAAAGAATTGAGTTTGTTATCATTAAAACAAGAGGAACGGTTTAACTAGCTCATTCCATCTCTAACTCAAACCAACAATAAATAAAAAAACGACCAACTACATGGAAAAAATGATAAAAGCTAAAAATATTGTGGCCCTGCAATGAAAATTTACGATGAAAAAAAACCTGGACCTCAAATGGAATAATGTGAAAAAATATCAAGAATATCCAAAAGAATGTCATTAACCTTCAATATCAAATTTATGAAACTTTAATCATAAATTTATGAACCTCAAATATAAACCTCGTAACACATAACAAAAGTGGACAAGCAAAAATTCATTAATCTAATGAAAGCACAACAAAAAATCCTGAACTTATAAGTTATAACACATGAACTGAGATGACAAAATTTGTGAACTCGTAATATAAATTTCTGAACATACAATATAAAAATCATGAACTGACACTATAAAATTCACGAATCTTGAAAAAAGGCTCTTGAACTTGGAAGAAAAATACTCTTAAAAATGAAAAAGACGACGGAATACATGGAAAAATATGACAAAATTAGAAGAAGAAAAAACATGGATGGAACTGACAAAACTTATGAACCCACAATATAAAATTCATTAATCTTGAAAAACCTCTTGAACTTGCTAGAAATATATATTAATAAACAAAAAATAAATAAAAATGACGAACTACAACACAAGAAAGTATAAAAACTTATGTAGAAAAGACATGGACTGAAATGAAAAAACTTATGAACCCTCAATATAATTTTATAAACATACAATATAAAATCATGAACTGACAATACAAAGTTCACTATTCTTGAGAAAAAGCTCTTAAACTTGCTAGAAAAATATTCATACATATAAATGAAAAAACACGACGAAATACACCGAAAAAATGATAACAAAACTTGTAAACCCAGAATATAAATTTCTGAATATAAAATATAAAATCATGAACCCACAATATAAATTTATGAACCCATAATATAAAATTCATGAAGCCATAACAAAAATTTTATTATGAAAAATTATAAACCTAGATGAAACTCGTGATCTGCAGCAAAATATTTAAATTTCGTAAATATGTAGCATATGAGGGATTTGAACCAACACCAACGTGCATGAACACATTGCTCTAACATTTGAGCTAACATGTTATGAATTAATATAAAAAATATTTGCATATAAACACAAATCATTAATCTTACAACATCTAACGAACATGAACGTTATAGTTATTATACACGAACAATATTTTACATGTTGCAAACTTTGTTTTTTACAAGCTTATATGCGGCGTATGAGAAGGGACGAGTGTCGACACTAGAACGAACAACATAGTGAATCATAAGGTCACAGAGGGCGCAAAAACCTCATCAAACACCTTATACGCGGCGGTTGAGATATCGGGATTCATGACGTTGTAGCCTGTGAGGAAGGCGTACCAGAGCAATATTTCCTCAAAAAAATCATAATATTGACTTAAATAAACAACCTTATGAACCCACAATGGAAATTCATGAATCTATAATAATAAATTCACGCACCTGTCATATAAAACTAATAAAACTTCAAAAAAGATCTTGAACTTGCTAGAAAATATTTGTAAATTAGAAACAGAAACCAACAAACTACAAGAAAAAAAAATCATAATTTTTTAAAATAATCCATGGACTCAAATAAAAAAAACTTATGAACCGCAATATAAGTCCATGAACCTTTAATATAAAATTTATGAATCTTTAATATAAAATCATGAACCTAAAATATCATAGATATCAAAGACTAAATTCTTGAGGCTGAAATGACAAAAAATTTAAATTGTAATATAAATTTCTGAACATATAATATAAATTGATGAACTCACAATATAAATTCATGAAATTTGAAAAAGATCTCTCAACCTTTCAAGAAAATATTCATGAATATAAATAAAAAACAACGACCTATAAGGGAAAAAATGATAAATTTCTGATTAAAAAAAATTGGATTGAGATGACAAAATACGTGCAATATAAGTTTATGAACATATGATATACATTCATGATCCCATAATATAAAATTCAAATACCTTGAAAAAAAGCTCTTGAGATTTCGAGAAAATATTCATAAAGAAAAATAAAAACACATTTTGAACATGATCATGGTTTACACAAACTCGATGTCACTAAGACATTTTACAAGGACAAATGAAAACTATGAAGGATTCGAACCTCATTAACGTTGCACAAACACATTGATCTATCATTTGATCTAATAGACTTTGAATTTTATAAAAAATATTTGCATATAAACACGAATTTTATAAAAAAAATATTGAATTACCCCCAAATTAGCCTTGACCATATCTACACCTTTAAAATCAAATTGGTCGAAACCGATTTAAAATGAAGCTATGTTTGATCACATCTCAACTGTGGATGAACATCAAGGAAGGTAACTTCACTTGTATTAGAAAAGGTGTTTCGTGTAATGTGTAGGAGTCCGTCGATTCCAATCTTGACAACAAAGCATTGTTGCGTCCTAGAAATAAAAGGAACTAATTTTATTAATCTACTATCATTGATCAAGCAGGTTGTCCTAGAAACAAAGTTTCTTCTTTAACTATCAATTGAGAATTTGTTTTAGACTACAAATGGGAGCTCATTGTGAATTTGTTTTGGACTACAAATGGGAGCTTATTTACTTTGTCCATTAACCAAAAATGAGTACTACACAATTACATTGATCTCAACATCAAACCACTAAAAAATTCTATTCTTTTTAATTATTAGAGATATTACACTTAGAATAGAAATACAGAAGTGCACACAAATATACAAGACACTATACATACTAGCCATTGTACACCAATTTCAAAAGCTTGGTGGATAAAAGATGTCGAGCACGGAAGGACATTTGGGAAAAGATTTATTGGTTTCAGATATTCAAATACACAGTTGAAGGTACTTCTGGATGCATTCAGCTCGGAATCACCATTGAGAAACCACCATTGTCGCTGAATTGTAGCACATCTAGAAAAGCTACAACAAGCAGTTAAGTAGCCTTAACACCTGAAAACGTTAACATAGATGAAGTGTGTGAAGAAAGACATTTAAATCACTAATGTTACAGAATTATCCAATTTAAGAACCCTTAAAGATGAAATAAAAGTAATTTCAAATTTGAATAGCACATTTAGCGCAAATAATATAGCTATAAGGTCACCAGATAGAGTATTATTTGCTCACTTTTTCATTTCCACTTCCACCTTAAATCTTAGTGAAAACTTGCATGCAAGGTCAGCTAGTTCATCAAAACAAGTTTCAATAATCTTAACTAAGGATAATCAGTTGTCCTACAGAAGATAATACATGATGTAGAGAATCTTGTGCTATTGAAAATGAGATCCAAGCAAAACAAAAGAAATTTGTTGACAATTGAATAGAAATCTGCATATAGTTTATGTTCAAAACTCGATAATAAACAGGTGACCAAACAAAAGGTAAAAGATAAAAATAAGTTCTTGATTGGAAGTTCTTTGTAGTAGATTAGCTTACGGTTAATGATAGAAACGTAACTAGTCTGTTGTTTTGTTTTGGCGTTAAGTTTGCTCTGAACCCGGACGAAGTACTCTAACAACAATCAAACACATGAATCAACAAACTAAACTAATCAAATAAATTATACACTAATCAAATGAATTATACACTTAAGCTAGGTATAAAACTCACCACTAAACATATATTAATTAAAAGCAATTACACACTTAAGCTACTCCTAGTCAAAGTAATTTTCTCTCACAATACAAGTTGCATTCAACACATACAAACATTATATCTCAATCAAGATCTAAGGTAATTTAGACACTATCTCTCTTCATAGTGACCTAAGCACAAGTTAGCTTTCTCTCTAGCTCTCTATTAGGCTTATTCACTTTGCTCTCCCTCTCTCAGCGAGTGAAGCTCTCTAAGTTATTTGAGCGCTTCAACTCATGGGCCTAACAACACCTATTGCACACATATATAGTATTTCTAACTTAATCCCTAAAGAAAGCAAATCTATATCAAGCGGCAATGAAGAAGTCCACCTCAGCAATCCGTGTGATCATTTGTGCTCCGGAAATGCATCAACGGCCTCACAAGGTTTGTGCTTCTTCACTTAATTCTATCAACTTCATCCACGTTGGCAATACTCTCGACACCCTCATCGCGTCCTCGATTTGTCCAGCTTGTCCATCCCTTTTAATCCACTATCAAAAGGTAGAAATCCTAATAAACTCCTTGTTGTTTCATTTCCCTTAAGATGTAGCTTCACCGTCCTTCCCTTCACTTGACCATATCCTCTATGCGTGTGTGTAGGATTCCATCCATAGACTCTCACTTTTCATTCTATTGCTTGTATCTTCTCTCTTCACTTAGAAGTGCGATCCACTAGCTTTACAACGACTCTCCTTCACATAAAGCTAGTCCTTTCGTCTTCTATTTCTTTTCTTCAACACTTATTATGTCTTGGTTAGATTTAGCTTTCTCCGATAGACCATAAGCTAGTCTCCTCATGGTCTAAGCTAGTCCACTTGTGTTAGTTTGAGCATGCTCGGACTAATCGCTTTTGTTTTGATGATGATAAACACTACATTTGATCTATCTTGTTTTTCTAAGCGTTATAGGAATAACTTAAGAAGCCAAGATAGTCGCTTTGACAAAGCGAACAAGCTAGAGACTAGCTTTCATAAGAGCTAGTCGATTTAAGCTACTCTATAAAAATTTTCAACAAGCGAATCACTTCCATATTTACTCTCTTTGTTGAGAGCTATACTTTGGATACTAGCTTAATAGCTTTTGTTCATTAAATAAAGAGTAAGTGTAACATTCACACATATATCTTTTTACATTCACTTTTATCTCGATCCTTAAACTCATGAAAATCCACTATTAGTATCAGAGCTCAGGTTGCTCAATCTTGCACAGATTTGATTCCTACTCTCTAGTCTGAATCATGGGAAACAGAAAATTCGTTCAACCTAGGGATCTCTTTAGCTAAGCCTTATATCTTACATGAGGGTGAACTATAATGGTGGCTACCTATGACTAGGAATTATATCCAACAAACTAACTATCAATGTTGGAGGATTATTAACAAAGGTGAAGAAACACTCAAGGATGAAACGGACACATATAAATGGGGACCAATGGATTATGCTATGCTGGAGAAGAATGCCAAGGCAAAGCAAATCATCCTCAATGCTCTCTCACGAAAAGACATCGACAAAATCATGTTTGTATCCACTGCCAAGCTCATGTGGAACGATATCATTGATATGCACAGCAGTAGCGATGATATGAAGAACAACCGTCGATTCGAGCTTCAAAGGGACTTCCATTTGTTTAAGATGGGAGAAAGCGAGTCTGTCTCAGATTATCATTCTCGGTTCTAGGTATTATGTGATAAGATGTCCTCCGTGGGACTTAAGATAGAACCCTGGAAACTCACCCTCACTTTTATCCATAGTGTTAATATTAAGTTTGACACAACGAAATGAATAATGCTAATGACCAAAGAAACGAAAGATTTGCTTGTATCTGTACTTGATGGTAAATTAAGAGTGCAAGAAGCCGTAGATCAAAATGAGTCAATAACATCTACAGAAACCCAAGGAGTCTCTCTCAAGCTCACTCATGTACTTCAAAAGGTCAAGGATAATGATGAGTCTAAAAATGAATAAGACCAAGAAGTAGCGGTGATGACTAAGATAGTCAAGAGGTTCTTCAAAAACAAGTTTGGCATGACCACCAGGGAGAAAGATCCAAAGGACACCAAGCCTTTCAGCCTCAAGAACATTACGTGCTACAAATGCTCAGGTAGAGGACATTTCTCTAGAGATTGTCCAAGTGAAAAGGTAGATCCAAATGAAGAAGAAGGTGGATCTGGAACACCTCCTAGGAAGGCCTTTTTCACTCTATGGGGCGATTCTGATGATGAATTCGACGTTGGTGAAGATCCTGAGAATTCCTTCACAGTCTCTCAACCTATTCTAGAGCCAACTCCTATACCTGAAGTTGAGGTAAGTATTCTTGACCCAGAAAACCTATACTAGCTATCCCTCCTACACCCCCCTCTCTATATCTCTGGGTGTAATCGATCAAGCGAGTCAATCTGAGGACAAGTTTATTTGAGTGATTCTATTTCCTCTAAGTCTGTTATGACTATATCCGAGGATACACTCATTCAAGCGAGTCTTGAGATAGACAAGCCTGCTTTGAGTGAGTCATCTAAGACTCTACCTATATGTACAAAGCCCTTACAAGCTAAATACGAACATGTAGTAGCACAACGAGTGTTATCTCACATAAGTAAACCTCATCATGTGCCATGTCTTTTTGATGATGACTATTCAAAGCGAGTTCCTAGAATTGTGAAGATGAAAATTTTACCTTCCAGTTCTGAAATCGCTAGTCTAATGACCCTATGAAGTTAATACTTCGTTTGGAACACACTGCTTGATTTGATTTTGCATGGAAGGGTGAAAAGTAGAAGCCAAATGGATTATCTAAAGCTACTCTCATCCTTAATAAGCGAATGAGTCTTACTATCACCTTCAGTGCTAAATTGACAAAATCAAGCATGTTTTAATCAACATCTCTTTCACTCTTATTATACAGGAGATGTATATCATGTGGTAAAGTATTAGCCTCTAGCTTAGCGAGACTCTTTTGATCACAAAGCTACATCTATTCACTCAAAGCGAGACTCAAATAGTTCAAGCGAGTATTTGAAGATCCAAGCGACTCTATTACTACACTCGCTGAACTATTACTAATACTTCCAGAAGAGCCAAAGCTGCAATTCATCTCTCTAAAGGCGCTTTACTTGGATATCTTTCTAAACCTTTAGCCTCTTCGATTTTCCTTCTCACCATATTAGAAGATCAAGAGATGCTATGTAAGTTCCCCTATACTTTGACTATGAATTATGCTTCTAATTATACTTTGGGAACTTTAGTTGGACTCCGTAGCTTGCTTGCTTGATTTTCATGCATATCTTTACATAAGCCAATCTAGCTAAGGCATTATATTATATGAAAGATATTGATTATAGTCTTGACAAACTGCATTGTCTTCTTATGTGCCACAAATAGAGAATGGGGATCGTCTTCTTGTCCTATTACATGCCTATGGAATGATCCATTCCTACGGTGTCCCAAGCCTAACGTTGATGTATCGCTTCCTTACCCATAATTAACTCTACAAAGGAAGTATTCATTATCGTGTAAAAGCTAGTTACCCCTATCACACACATACATTATATATTCATTAAATATAGAGTGTGAGTGTGTTATGTCTCATGTTATGAAATGCGCATTTCCTGTTAATCTTTTGCTTGCTTAAATGTCACATTTGCTGCATATATACACTTGCTTTACACTCCTAAGCATGATCAAGTGATGTAGTAGCTATCGGGTTTGCTTAGCACTGAGGGTTTGCTTAATGAGGAAGGCATTCACTTACGGCTCAAAAGGTGAAGTCTATACATTTAGCCCTGTGATCTAGTATAAATAGATTTGAAAAAGCTACGTGGCTCAGTGATCCAATCTAAATCTATTAAGAAAAGCCACACTTAGACTTCACAGCGCATCATAGTAGCTGCCAGCGCATCGTTTAAGGTTGCTCCAACGAGTTTTTTGCACTGACACATGTCATTCATTAATCACAATCAATTAAAGCAAGTCTGCATGTTGCCGTTGTGCGCTTCAGTGAATCGAGCCGTTTAAATATAGTCGTTGCAAGAATAGTCGTTGTAGTGTACCGTTGTGAGATCTGCGGATTGATACGAAACTTACAAGGGAAGGAAAGGGAGTCTATATAAGCACTGGTATTCACTTCAAAATCATTTTGCCGTGTTTATCATATTCTCTCAGTCGCTACTACTACTCAATCTATATCGCTACAATATCTCTCGTTCAATTAGCCCCTCAAAAGGCCTAAAGAAAACACAATCGCTCAAAAACCCAAGCTCCTCATTCCTAAATGCCCGACAAATCACAACTAGCAGGTCTTACAAAAAAACAGCTCCTTGAGGAATTTTTGAAAGTAAGTAAAGAGGATATTAACCCAATTGTACAACGTCGACACTTGGCCTCTCAGGCAACTACCGAGTCTCCAGTGACTCCGAAGAAGGTAGCCACTCCTTCTCCTTCACTGCCTCTCTCACCGTCTCCAGAGAATGATGCTCCATAGGATAAAGAGACTTTAGAGACTGGTGAAAGTCACACTGCTGCCGCAGGCAAAGAGATAAATCTCCTCCCTGATCCAACAGAGACAATTGCTAAGGTAATCATTGATATGGACAAGGTTGATCCTGAAGTCTTCACGACCCCTCCTAAACCAGGTACTCATAAGCTTATCTCCTACTCATCCAAACCCTCTCCCTCTCTCGCTGCCTCATTTCAAGATGAGGATGACAAGGCCTTTGCTCTAGCTAAACACAAACTTTTTATAGGAGCAAAGAGTGTGTCTAAAGTAGCAAGGAAGCGAAAGTTAGAGGAGACAGAGGAAGAAGAGTTGCTCTCTGAAGAAGAAAGTGCAGAGTCTACACCGCCGAAGAAGGTCAAGAAAGAGGTCAAACTGAAAGATAAGAAGAAAGCAAAGAAAGAGACGAACTTAGATCATGAGTTTCCACCCATTCCACAAGGTATAAGAAAGCACGATATTCTAGCACCTTTGATCGTGTCGCCAGAAATTGTACCGGCTATTGAAGATGTGTTAGGGTCAGACAGGTTCAGACATTTTCTCAAGTTACAGAATTGGGAAACATTGGAAACTGAAGTCAGCAAAGCGGATCTAGATCTGGTGAGACAATTCTAATTGCGCTTCACTAGCTCCTCCTTGGCATCTGGTGAGCCTTCCATGACCACATCCAAATAGCTCAACGAAGCTGAAGAGAGTTTTAAGGTGAAAGATCTAGCGAAAGCGATTGGTCAAGATCCAGGACCTAATGGTTCGCTCGTTGGCTTTGGGCGCTTATACTAGAAGAATTATCCAAGAGGCTCAACTGCAATCAAGGAGACAGTGTTTGGGAAGATTGTGCCAGCGACTCAAAAAACAGTTCATCTAGCAGCGTTCATGCGACTCCTCTACCACTTCATCATCAAGAATATCACTCCTCGCAACATCAACATGGATCTAGTGATGATCTCAGACTGTTGCATCATGGCACAGTGCCTCTGTGGAGAGCTAATCAACACATCTTAGATCATGTTCTCACACATAGTCTTATCTCGCACTCACCACGAAAGCCCTCTCCCTTTCTCACACATAATCACTAGGATGTTGAAGAGCAAAGGTCTGTACAAGCCAACATCAGAGACCAGCTTCAACGACATCCTTACTATGGAAAAGGTGACCGAGCTTGTTGAGAAGCCTACTAAGTTGTTGCCGCCAACATCTAGCTCGTCCAGAAATCAGTCTCGAGAAATTATCATACCCGTTGTCTGCGAGTCTGCTGCTAGTGTTGTCCCAGTGATTCAGTCTCTGCATGCCACTGTTGAGAAGCGTCTCGTCACAATTCATACACAACTTCAGTTACTCACAGAACGTCAAGACGAGCAGAGCCCCATCATTCAGAATCTAGTCACTCTTACTCGCAAGCGTGATGCTTAGGGTGTTATTGCTTATGTGTTATTATGCTTCCCTTTGTTCTTTTTTGCATGTATGAGTTTAACTAGTACCCTAGGACCCCCAACTACAAAGGTATAAACTTTTAATGAATGACAATATGCTTTTGGTTTCTATAATCTCTCGTTGTTCTACTTGGTTACACCTTGCTTTATTGTGCTGAATGTGCTTATTTGCTTGCTTATCGAGTTAAGCATGTTTCCTTTCCATTATTAGTTCCCTTTGCATGAGTTATTTTGCATATTTGATGATGTTAAAAGGGGGAAGAAAAATAGGTAAATCTATTCAACTAATGGAAAGAAGTTAGACCGTCTTTGTCTAAGGGGGAATAAAGGTACACTTGGTAAGTGGCTTTAGCAAGATTTTAAGCAGATTTGGTAAATCTATCTAGTATCAGTTTAAGCTTCATTTTATATCTTATAGCTTAATTGAGTACGTTTTGAAATATATGTGCTTACACTGTTTAAGTGTTTGTCATCATCAAATAGGGAGAAATTGTTAGTTTAAGCTTGCTCAGACTAATCGCTCATTTTATTTTGATGATTAAAAACACTACATTTGATCGATATAGTGTTTTCTAAGGGTTACAGGAAAAGCTTAAGAAGCCAAGAGAGTCGCTTTGAACAAGCGAACAATCTAGAGACGAGCTTTGAGCCTTGGGAGTGTGAGGAGTATCCCAAAGGTAGTCTCAACCAACTTTGAAGTGAAGAATCATATTTTGAAGTGAAGATGTGAAGAGAGTTGAAGGCAAAGGACTACCTCAAAGACGAAAAGAGTCGCTACCATCTAGTGTATCCAGTGCTTCAATCCAAGAGTAAATGAAGTGAAGAGAATCTATCCAAGTGGCTTATGCTACACCAACGTGTAGAGTATTTGTGCCAAGAATGAGAAAGATGTGAAGCTCATCATAGTATAATGTGTTTCTACTTATGGAGAGTGAGGAGCGTGGATCGCCAACGTTGAGGAATTGAAATGCAAGAAGTGGTGCGGAGCAGATTGCCAGCATGGCAGAGTTATTTACAAGATTGTTGCTCAAGAAAAAGGAGAGTTTGTGGTTGAGAAGCGTGGTAGAGTAGTCAAACAGATGCCAAGGTGGCAATCTCCTTTATTACAATATTGTATTGAATTTTCTAACTTGGAGAATAAGTTTAGGATTTCTATAAATAGTTGTAATAGTTGTTTACATTTGCACGAGCTTGGGGAACCTCACGAGGAAGAAAGAGTCTTGACAACACAAACACTACAGGACCAGGAAAGCTTAGGGAGTTAGTACGTTGAGTGTCTTGGAGGTGCAATAGGACTGAAAGCTGGGAAGTTAGTAAGGTTAAGTGTTTGGGGCAAGCTGGTGATCTCTGAAGGAGCGAGTGTTGTCTGTACAACTTTAGAGCAATAATCCTTGTAGTGAGTTTAATGCGATTGTAGTGAATTGAGTGTTATAAGGCCTTGTAATCCTCTTTTCATTATAATCAATATATTGGTAGGTTTCATCCCGGGCATGTATTATTGGCAAGGGTTCTCACCTTACCAAGTCTATCTGTGCATATTGAGCTAAACTTTTCATTTAATCATCTAAAGTTCATATTGTGGCTTTCCCTCTTTATTCTGCACACACTAACTTTGTAGAGGACAATGCTTACTTGAGGGATCAGACTCGCTTTTAAGTGTTTTTAACTTACACATATCTTAAACACTAAAGCTAATCAATCGAGCTACTCTTTCATAAGAGCTAGTCGATTTAAGCTACTCTACAAAAGTTTTCAACAACCGAATCACTTCCATGTTTATTCTCTTTGTTGAGAGATATTCTTTGGATGCTATCTTAATAGATTTTGTTCATTAAATATAGAGTAAGTGTAACATTCACAAATATATCTTGTTACACTCGCTTTTATCTCGATCCTTAAAGTCGTCAAAATCCAAAACTTTGTCAAAGATACTCTTATAACTCCTCGAGCTTTACCTGGAAAGCTTATCACACACAAAGAACATCAAATACTTAGGTTTGTTATCATCAAAACAAGCGAAATTTTCGAGCTAGCTAGTTACACATTCTAGCTCAAACAAACAATTTCTCCCTTTTTGATTATGACATACCCTTAAACAATTAAGCTCATAAAATTTCAAAGCGTACCTAGTTAAGACATGGATATGAAATGAAGCATAACCAAGTTCTTTCAGATATAACAAAGAAGCTCAATATCTTGCTAGAAACATTTAGCAAGTATACCTTTGTTCCCCCTTAGACCAAGCCAGTCTAATATCTTCCCCTTTAGTTGAATAAGTTATGAACCTGTTTACTTCCCCCTTCTGACATCATTTAAAAATGAAAGTATAATTCATGCAAAGGGAACTAAAGTGGAAAGTTCAAGCAAGCTTAACTCATCAATCAAGTATAGTAAGTCAATAAGCACAGAAATAGTCAAGGTGTAACCAAGCATAAAGCATATGATTATAGAAACCAAAGAGCATACTTTATATAGCAATAAAACCTTACACCTTTTGAGATTTGAAACCCTAACAATTACTAGTTAGACTTAAGAAAGTAAAAAACATAACAAAAGGCACAACACAAACACACGCTTAAATCACACTAGGCATCACGCCGACGAGTGTGGAAGACTAAGATCTCCATGATAATGAACATCTCATATTTTAGCGCTGTCATGATTTGAAGTTGTGATGTGATCTCAGGAGTGGAACAGTGCAACTGGATGGCAAATACGATACGCTCTGTAGAAAGAGACTTGCTGGAAGTGGTTACAATCACTTCTTTGGACTGGGTTCTGGAAGAGCTAGAAGCTGGTGTAGAAATTCTCGCAGGAGCTAGTTTAGAGACAAGATTGGTCACCTTCTCAACGGTTAGCACGTCGTCAAAGCTGGTCTCTTTGATTGGCTTGTAAAGATCGTCAACCTTTAACTTACGCGCTATGATTTGAGGGAATGTGAGAGGTGAGCCGTGATGTGCTCGACTAATAACCATGTGTTAGAACATTATCTTCGTAGTGTTAATCAGCTGGCTAATCAAACATTAAGCCATTATCCAACAGTCGGAGATGGTGATGTGGTCGAGATTCGTGTTCCTGGGACTGATATTTTTTTACAATGAAGTAGTAAAGAAGGAGCTTTGATGCTGAAAAGTGACCAGTCTTCGGCAACGGAGGCAAATTCTTCCCAAACACTGCCTCTTTGATAGCACTTGAATCTGCTGGCTAATTCTTTTTATACAAGAGGCCAAAGCCAATAAGTGAGCCATCTGAGCCAGGCTCTTGGCCAATTGCTTTAGCTAGGTCCTTGACCATAAAACTTTTGTTGGCATCATTGAACCACTGGAAGTTGCACGATGTGGGTTCACCAGAAGAGGAGTTGCTGCTAAAATGGGTATAATATTGCTTAACGAGCTCAAGATCAACTTTACTAACCTTTGTCTCGAGCTTGTCCAAGTTCTGCATTTTAAGAAAATACGTGAAGCTGTCTGAGTTGGATGCGACTTCAATCTCGTGAAGCGTATCCGGTGAGATGATGACCGGAGCTAGTATATTGTGCTTCGTTATACATGTAGGAAGCGGCGGGAAATCAGACTTAATAGTTGTACTAACCTTCTTGTGTTGCTTAGGTCTGGGCGGTTTTGTCCTTTTTAATTACCAAACTGGTGAAGGCACAAACTCATCATCTTATTCATCCTATGAAATCAGCTCCTCGTCCTCTATCAATATTCATTTTCCCGCCGTGCTTTTAGAATCTTTAATAAGCTGAAGTTCCACTGGGGCAAAGTCCTCATCTTTTTCATCAACGTAGGAAGAAGCGATTAAATTAGGAGTAGGAGAGATTAGATGGAGGTGTTCACCTGATGTTGAGTTAGCTATTGTTGTGAATATCTCTGTTTTGACTTTAACTAGGTCTGTAAGCACGTTAGCAACAATGGTGGTGACTGGATCCTCAGTAGAAACGACCTCTTTACCTTTCTCAACAACCGGACCCTCGGCAAGGTCAGTGACACTGACTTCTAGATTAATCGGTGTGTCAGGTATCTTGGACGATGTGGAAGATAACACCGGAGCTTGAGGTATTGCCGGAGGTAGAGCTGGTGTTTTCTGCGCAGCAAGTCTTTCTTTCCTCTCTTGCGCTAGTTGTTGAAGATCTATCCCATGAGAAGCAATTAACTCTTCAAGAATTTCTTCTTTGGTTAGCATGGATATAGGTTTTTCATTGGTCATTTTGGTTATGAGGTGCTCTTGTGTATTTAGGGTTAGGGACTTTGGGGCTTTTGAGGAGTGAATGAGATTTTGTAGAGAGCGAAGTTAATAGCCGGATATATGAAGATTTTAGAGAGAAATAAATGATTAAGCATTGTAGAGATCTGCAGTGATTTCATACATGTGTATATATAGTGTAGCTCAATCTTTCTCTAAAAGTTTCATCGCTAAGCCAACGGCTAGATACTCGCAACAACTAAATCTATGAAAAACTCTACAACGGGTCTATTCTAACGGCTACATTGTCTCACTGAAATTGCTACAACAACTACATGCATAAACCTTTATCTGATACTTGCTTTAATGATTGACATGTTGCTCTAAAAAGAGAATCAATGTAACGACTAATAGATGCTCTGGACAAGCTAGTGTGATGCTCTATAACATCTAGGTGTGGCTTTTCTGAATCTATTTAGACTAGATAACTGTTCCACGTAGCTTTTCTGAATCCATTTAGACTGGATCACTGAGCTACTTGTTTAGACGTTACTTTTTTGATCCGCAAAGATAACTTTTGTCATTAAGCAAACTCCACAAATTAAGCAAACCGCTGAAGTGTAAACTGCTGAAGTAGCTAAATCTAAACATACCCCAGACTGCCTTCTCATCTACTCTCATATAAGCTCTTGTATGCTAGGAGTGTAAGGCGAGTGATATGTGTACCAATTATAACCATTTAAGCATGAAATTAATAACAGGGAATGAACATTTCATATAAAAGGTACATAACACACTCACACTCAGCATATATATATATTGCATGTGCATATAGAGGGGTAGCTGGATTTTTGACACAAAAATGAATACTTCCTATTTGTAGAGTTTATCAAGGGACTTAGGAAGCATTGTATTTAAGTCAAGCAAGGGACACCATATGATGGATCATTTCTATAGGCTTGTAATATGGCAAGAAGATGATCACCATTCTCTATTTGTAGCACAAGAAGAGCATACAATGGGCTATGACTATAAACATAGCTTTAATGCAATATGCAACCTTAGCTAGACTGGCTAGTGAAATAGATAATAGATAAATAACAAGCAAGCAAGAAGCAGAATCAAACTAAAGTTCCCAATGTATAATAATACTACTAAATCATATTCAAAGTATGGGAGAAACATATAGCGCATATCTTGCTTCGTCTATAAGAAAAGATAGAAAACCAGGCTGAAGCATAGGGCATAGAAATATATCCATGCAAAGCGCCTTAAGAAGATATGATGTTTCTGTTTTGCTCTTCTGAGAGTACAAGAATTTGTCTCAGCGAGATAGATAAAGATTCACTTTGAAGCTCCAGAGATTTGGTTGAACATATCTGAGTCTCGCTTCAAAGAATATGTGTAGCTGTTCCACATATGAGACTCGCTTGAACAAAGAGATTCTTGACTCACATAAATGTACACCTCTTATTAGATAAGAATGAAAGAGATGTTTATTGGCGGTTGAAGAACGCTTGGTTTGTATCGTTTCAACCCCGTAGGAGATGAATCTCCTCACTTAGGGTGAAATTAGAGTAGCTTGTTCATTTGATTCTATAGCTCCTACTCTGCATTTCAATCTATAATGAAAATCAAGCTTTTGGTTTCCAACAAACAGATGGCTTTGAAGGCACATTTGCACTGGCTATTCCTGAGCTGGAAGGTAGAACATTCATCAACACAACTCTAGGAACAGGCTCATAATAGATATCATCGTTAAGATCAAGCACTTGGTGAGGTCCACTTTTGAAAGGCATGCCTAGGTGTGATTTAGTTTGTTTGTTCTTGGCTTTAGGGGGCCTAGGACGTACAAACTTGGTCGTAAACAACCCGCTCTTGTCAAGATTGTCTTCAGCAAGACTCGCTTGATCGAGCTTGGCCTTAGATTCAGTCATAACAGACATATAAGGTTTTGGAAGAAGTTCATCTTTAAGAGAACTTACCTTGATGTCTTGGTCAGATTCAGAGTCTTCGGCGGCTACTAAGCAAAACTCTTGTGCTTCTCCAAAATCTAGCTCTTCGTTCTAATCTCCCAATAATGTCACAAAAGCATTCTCGGTGGTGTTTCAGATGCGCTAGGTTCCACCTTAGTGCTTGTGCAAGCTTTCGCCATGTGTCCTTTACCTCGGCAGTTTGAGCATATGACATCTTTGAGGTCGCGCGGCTTAGAGTGATCACATTGAAACCGCCTTGTCTCTTAAAGAACTTCTAGACAAGCTTAGTCATCATCGCGACGTCCCAATCTTCTTCATGTTAATGTTCCTCGTTGTCTTACATCTTTTGAAGTACACTCTTTTCATCCATCTTGAAGGAGTTGAAATCCCTTTGGATCTCGAACTTGTGATTATTCTTCATTTCTTCACTGTCGGAGTGCATATGTATGATTGCTTCCCACATGATCTTTGCAGTTGGCAGAGACATTATATTATCTATTTCATTTATAGAGAGAGCATTCAATATGAGTTGCGTCACGTTTGCATACTTCTCAAGGGTAGAATATTCATTTGGTCCCCATTTGAGATTGTCTGTTTTGAGGAAGCTTGTCTTCACCTTTTTCAATTATCCTCCAAGATTGATGGTCAGTTTGTTCGATGTAATTCTTCTTCATGGTCAATCACCATTCTAGTTAACCCTTAGCTAAGATATGTGGCTTAGCTAAAAAGATCCCGAGGTTAAAAACGTTTTTTATCGTTGCCCGTGATTCAGAGGCGCGCCCACGTCAAGAGCCGCCCGACCGCGCCTACGACTCTACAGACCAGGCGTGACCGCTCCCCATAACGCGCGAACGCGCACCTATTACTGAGAGCTCACGCGACAGCGCCACCTTGGCGCACGACCTCTAGTTTACGTAAGAGGTTTCTGGAAACTTGGCGTGATCGCGCCACCTTGGTGCGCGACCGCGCCAACTTTAATGCTGAGACGGAGAAGCTTGTGACACTAGATGCTGACAAGACTATCCCAATGGAGGAAGAAGAGGAGTTAGACGACCCAAGAGGTGACTTTAAGCTCCTAAAGAGAAATTATGTACGCCCCAACTTCCCTCCACTCTAGTCGAAGAAACCATTGATCCCCTTCCTAGAAGCATTAAGAGATACCAAGAGGTCGGCAGATGAAAAGGAGCTGTTAGAGATCTTCAACAATTGCGTCGTGAATATCCCACTTCTGAAACTAGTCCAGAGCATACCCAGGTAAGTAAACTTTCTCAAGGAACATTGCACAATAAAGAGGAGACATAAGATTATGGGGAGAAGCAAGGTAACAGCCGGAGAAAGAGTATGCACCATCTACCAGAAGTGCATGCCCACCAAATTTAATGATCCTGGTATGGTAGCTGTCCCTCGCCTCATTAGCAACACTGATTTTGATCGTGCGGTGTTAGATTTAGGTGTTTCCATAAATGTCTTTCCATTATTGGGCTTCTATTGTTTTAAATTTAACTTGAATAATAAGAAAAACATAAAAATCCATTTCTACTAGGGATCTTGTAATCTCATTTTATACACCTCAAAAAGAAGTTAATATCATTATGATTCCGACGTGCGAGGATAAAATATCTCAAACTGTAAAATGTCTTTTATGCACATCCAATGGTCGATAATTTCATTAAGTTTTGATGTGGGAGAACATTTGTACATGTATTAATGTAGATAGTTTTAACTTCTGGGATTAAAATGGATAGTTTTAATTATAATGGACTACTTATTAATTATATATATATTCTCTATTATTATTATTATTATTATAATTATGATGATTATAGACATCTCTGAGCAGACGTTACAGAGTCATAATCAACGCCATAGTCATTTATGCGACAGGCGTTACACAGTCGACGATGTATCAATTCAATGTAGTTGTCGATGTCCATTAATGGGCTAAGAAAACGCGCCTGGTTTCCATTGATGTGGAGAGTGTGAATGCAAAGTGCAACGGGTGGAGAAGAAACATAAAAGTTTTTTCTGTAAACGTTTTTTAATTGTGGATTTTATTTATTTTATTCATGGAGTAGAACATTTTTTTGTAGTAGAACATTTTTTTTGTATTTATAAACGTGGCTTCAATTATTTATTGTAGTAGAACGTTTTTTGGGATTCTTTAACTATAAACATGGCTTCAATTATTTATTGTAGTAGAATATTATTTTATATTTTTGTAATTCATTATCTAGTTTTTGGTCACAATAAATACACCAAAAAGTCAAGTTTATAGTTATATTAACATTTTTTTATTCTTCATTTATTTATTGTAGTAGAACATTTTTCGGGATTCTTTAATTGTGATTTTTATTTGTTTGATCCTAGGAGTTATTATTATTACAATAACGTCTTTTAATTTATTATAGTACAACGTTTTTTGTAATATTTAATTGCGATTTTATATTTATTTGTTCTTGGAGTTATTATTATTATTGTTGTAATGTTTTTTAATTTATTGGAGTAGATGGTTTTTTTGTACTCTTTAATTGTGGTTTTTATTTATTTTATTATAGGAGTTATTATAGTAAATGTTAGTTATATGAACTAGTCCCTTAGTTCGTATAACTGATAATGCCTTAGTTTTAATGATAACAAACTACCTTATGAACTAACATGTGTATTGAGTGAGATACCGCAGGAAATTGGTAGGCCTTTGAGTTACTTAGGAGGTTTAATGGTGAAAAGTAACGAGCTTAAGAGAAGATACAAGAGCGAGTTCAGCGAGAAGACTAGCGCTCAAGGCGCTTAACTAGGAGCAAGGGAACCAAAGACATTCAAGGGGATCGAACAATAAGAGTGAAGGATTGAGCTGCACAAATAACACGCTACACAAGGAGGACGTGCTCAAGGGGACCAAAGACATTCAAGGGGACCGAGCGCGTATATATGGAAAGAAATCTTCCTAGAGCTAAAGAAGAAAAGAGTTGATTCTCCAAGAGATTTACTAGATTCGAGATCTTAACAGTTGAAGCTAGTTTATCATTATATTCGGCTAGTTTAGATTTAGTACTTTATTTATTATTATTCACTTGCTTTTAGATAATTAGTTCTCGGTGATTATGCCATAGTATAAATAGCTTAGTTTATTTATCTTTAAATGTGGTTGTCGAACTAGAGAGAAAGAGTTCATCTTGATTTGGAGCTTAGGCAATAGCTAGGAGAGTTGAGAGAAACTAAGAACTATTTGTTCGCCTAGTAGTTGTAAGCACAAGAAATCAAATCAATTACGTTTTGGAATTAAAGTGTTTGTTTGTTCTTAGTCTTATATTTCCGCACAAAAGATTTTATCTTTAGTTAGACTAAGTTCTTCACGATCCACAATTGGTATCAGAGCTGGATCCAATTCCAATACGACAATGAAGAACTCAGAGTTCAACCTCGGCATGTCTCTCAACAAACCTCACCAGCTTCGAGAAGGAGAACTCGATTGGTGGATGGGAGTTCACACGACGTTCATCCAAACCCAAGACTAGCAATGCTGGAAAATCATAGAACATGGAAATGAAATGCTTCCAGAGCTGAAGGATTGAAAGGATTGGAAACCAGAGCACTACGCCACGATGGAGGAGAATTCCATAGCTCGACAACTAATTCTGTATGGGCTCTCTCGCACAGACATTGACAAGGTCATTGGCATTAAAACGGCCAAAGACATGTGGGAAGCTATCATCTCCATATACAGAGGGAGCGAAGATTAGAAGGACACCAGAAAGTTCACGCTTCAAAGGGAGTTTCAATCCTTCAAACAACTCCCTGGGGAAAGCGTGTCATCTTGTCAATCGTGCTTCACCATTCTGTTCAACAAGCTAACGGCCTCTGGTGTAACCATTCCAGCCTCTGAGAAGATACTAGCTGTCATCTACGCTATGAGTGATAAATTCGAGCTCACTCGACAAATCGCACTCATGTTGCCAGATTGCAAGAAACTTCCAGTTGTAGACATATTTGGCAAGTTCTTCGACCAAGAGAACGCTGATTCTCTAAAGGGGTTAAAGGTAAAAGAATCCACTGGAACAACGCTGAAGCTTACAAAGGTGCTTGAGAATATGGACATCAATGATGGTGAAGAAGATGAGGATGATGATATAGAAGTCGCCCGCATGACTAAGATGGTTAAGAAATGGTTCAAGAAGAGAGCTGGACCAGGTGAAGCATCATCATCAGTCAAGCGTGACCTCAAGGAACACACTTGCTATAACTGCCAAGAGAAGGGACATCTTGCCAAGACGTGCACCAACCCAAAGGTAGAGGCCACTGAGACGAAGGCACTTTTCTCACCTTAGTTGAGAAAGAAAAGGCCTTAGTAAAATTCTAGGGAACTGAGTCTGATGACGAAATCCTGCGAGGGCTGAAAGGATAAGCAACCTCAAGGGGGATCGTTAAAGGACCTAGAACTCAAGGTAGAAAGTGACTTAGGGTTAATTCTTATGATGATCACCGAATTAACTAAATCTGTTAATGAGAAAAACGTGAACCAAACTGTGTTTGTAAAAGAAAGACCTGGATTAGGATATGACTTAGACTCCTCCAAGTGCTCGAGCGCTAATGAAAAACTCACCAGAGAATTAAGTGAAAAAGCTGAAACCTTAGACAAGGCCCTTCAAATATGTAGAAGCAAGAATGAATTCCTGGAGAAAAAGGTTAAGGCACTTGAACAACCATTAGGGGATGACAATCACTGGTTTCATGGGGAAAAGGTTCATAAGATGTATGTGAGCCAAGCCCAAGGGAATGCCACAAACATAATATATCCCAGGTTAAAGATAGGAAGCTGTTTAAACCTTGAAAGGGGAAATCCGGTTATGTGAAGTACAACGAATGGTGCAAATTTTGTGGTAACAATGGTCACACTATACATTCTTGCAAGAAGAAGCAAGTGCTACATAAAAAGGCCATACAAGTCACCCATTCGCGCTACGTGCGAAGTGAGTAGCTTGAATGAAGCTTCTTACCTAGCGACTGCCTCCTCATCTAAAGGCCAAAGGCTCGATCGTAGTACTTCTCCTCACACTAATCAGAAAACTAATCCACCCAGAAAAGCTGAGCTTCAATGGGTTCCAAAATTTTGATTGCTTATTTACAGGAAAACTTGAGCAGCGAGAGAAAATGGTACAAAGATAGTGGTTGCTCATGTCACATGACTGGAGACAAGGAGAGATTAAGAAGTTTTCAAGTATATGATGGTGGAAGTGTATCATTTGGTGACAAGAGAGCTAGAGAAATCACTGGACATAAAAAGGTACATCTAAATGACAAGATAGAGATCCAGATGGTGAACTTTGTAGAGAGCCTTCGTTACAACCTCTTAAGCGTAGCTCAACTCTATGATGAGGGACCAAACGAAGTGAATTTCAGTACCTCGAAGTTCCTTGTGAGAAATGCTATTGGGGAGATCATCCTAAGGGGGAAGCAAGTCAACAACACCTATATGTTCGATTCCAGCTTCATCCCAAAAGGTCACCTTTGTCTCGCTACTATCGAAGATCAGACAGAATTATGACATCAACGATTAGGGCATGTAAATATTCATCTTCTACATAAGATGCGTGCAAAGGAGCTAGTTCGTTGTCTACCTCTTATCAAGATAGACAACTTGACACACTGTGCTAATTGTGTTAAGGGCAAACAAGTACGAACCTCATTCAAAGCTAAGCGGAACGTCACAACAAAGAAGCCCCTTGAGCTTCTTCATATGGACCTCTGTGGACCAATGCGCGTTCAAAGTCCTGGTGGAGCACGCTACATATTTGTGATTATTGATGACTACTCTAGGTTCACGTGGACCTTATTCCCGCACTCCAAGGATCAAGCCCTCTCGCGCTTCATAGAGCTAGTTGCCCTACTCGAGAATTATCTATCCCTGAAGGTGCGCTCTATAAGATCTGATCATGGAACTCAATTTGAGAATGGAGAGATGCTGAGCTACTGCATTGAAAGATGAATTGCTCACAACTTCTCAGCTCCTAAGACACCACAACAGAATGGAGTGGTTGAAAGAAATAATCGAATGCTAGTAGAGATGGCGCGCACCATGCTACTTCAAAGTGGCGTCACTCCCTCTTTATGGGCTGAAGCGGTGAACATTGCATGTTACATCACCAACAGAGCTCTTCTACGCCCCTCTCTAGGCAAGACTCCCTACGAGCTGATCAAGGGATATCCCCAAGCATATCTCATTTCAGGGTATTTGGATGCAAGTGCTACGTGCTGAATAATGGGAAGGATAATTTACGCAAGTTTGATGCACGAAATGATGAAGCCATCTTTCTTGGCTATGTCCCAGCAAGCAAAGCCTACAAGGTTTTCAACCAAAGAACACGAACCTTCGAGGAGAGCATACACATAGTGTTTGATGAAAGCACTTCCCTCACTTCCTCGACAAACATCTCCGATCCTTTTCCAGAAGTCACCCCTTAGAAGCCTCTTCAGATATTGATCGAGCACCTCCTCATAAAGCCTTAAATCCAATAGCCCCTCCTTATATAGCCTCAGTTCCCTCATGCTCTGACTCAGACAACGATAACGAAGGGCCTTCTATCTCAAACTTTGATCAGAACACAAAGCCTACCACTAGATCTTTTCAACAACAAGGTGCTCATCCTCAAACGAACATGCTCAACCCAGTCCATTCTGTGATTCACACACGCTCTCGTGCAGCTCGACTAGCTCCTCCAGAGGCAATCACTGAAGCACTTGATGAAACAATTGAGGAAATAAGTCTTTGTGCCTTCAACGCCTTCGTCTCTCTCACTGAGCCTAAGAATATCAAAGAAGCCATCCTCGATCCGGATTGGGTGGCTGCTATGCAAGAAGAGCTTCATGAGTTCGAGCAAAACAAAGTCTGGCGCCTTCTTCCTCAGCCCTCCAATCGCACCATCATAGGCACTCATTGGATCTTTCGCAACAAGCTCGATGATTCAGGAGCTGTGGTAAGGAACAAAGCACGTTTGGTAGCACAAGGGTATAATCAATAAGAAGGGATCGATTATGACGAGACTTACGCTCTAGTTGCCAGATTAGAGGCCATTCGACTTTTTATTGCCTTCGCTTCGCACAAGGGCTTCAAGCTCTTTCAAATGGATGTGAAGACGGCATTCCTCAATTGTGTGCTCAATAAAGAAGTGTACGTGAAGCAGCCCCCAGTTTTTGAAGACTCGACTCACCCAGAGCACGTATATTTCCTGGACAAGGCCCTCTATGGGTTAAAGCAAGCACCAATGGCATGGTATGAGTGCCTCTCTGAGTACCTCTTCGTCAACAACTACAAGAGGGGAACAATCGACAAGATGCTCTTCATCCAGGAACATAAAGGCGACATCCTAGTGGTTCTGGTATATGTTGAGGATATTATTTTTGGTTCCACTTAAAAGTCGCTTGTAGAGAAATTCAAAGACATGATGAGTAGCAAGTTAACCATGAGCATGATAGGGGAACTCAACTTCTTCCTTGGACTGCAAGTGGTGCAAAAGGCTGAAGGCATTCAAATTCATGAACAAAAGTATCTAAGGGAGATCATAAAGAAGTTTGGGATGGACAATAGCAAGCCCCTTCACACGTTGCCATCATCAAGCGCATCCTTCGTTATCTAAAAGGGACTGATAATCTTTGTTTATGGTACCCTAAGAACTGCGATTTTACCCTTGTTGGATACACTGATGCTGAATATTTAGCCTATCTCGTTGATCGAAAGAGAACCTCAGGTATGGCACAATTCCTAGGCCCTTGTCTCGTTTCATGGGGCACTTGTAAACAGAACTCAGTAGCTGTGTCCACCACCGAGGCTGAATACATAGCAGCCGCTTTGTGTTGTGCTCAACTTCTATGGCTCAAGGAACAACTCACTAACTTCGGGATCTCGATGGGCTTGATTGAAATAAGGTGTGACAACACAAGTGCGATCAACATCTCAAAGAATCATGTGCACCACTCTCAACCAAGCACATTGACGTGCGTCATTATTTCCTTCGAGATAATGTGGAGAAGAAGCACATCGAGCTCACCCACTGTAGAACTGAGGATCAAATAGCAGACATCTTAACCAAGGCCTTGAACAAGGAACCATTCATCAAACTCAGACTTCACTTGGGCTTGATCCCCTTTCATTAAGCATCTCCTTCCACGTAAACCTCTTCCCTTGATCTTGTGTAAATTCAGTGCTTCTTTTAATCTTGGGAATTTAGGACTAATACGTGCGCGAACCTAGCCTATACTCTTAGAGGTATTCGTCCTTCGCATGCTCTATTTGATGCTAAATGATAAATGCTTAGTTAGGCCCTCTCTAGGATTGCACTATTGCTTGCTAAAACGTGATCCATTTGCATGCTATTCATTTTCAAGCCCTTATATATATATATGCACGATGATCGCTTCTTACCCTCATAATCAAGCCCCTATATATGATTCGTGCTTATAGGCCAGTCCCTTAGCCTTGATCTCAATGTTACGTCCCCTATGACCATATAAGCCACAACTGGGAATATTCGTTGAGATGTCAAAAAGCCTACCCATATATGCTTAGCACTTATTGTTTTTATAAGAGCTTTTATGTCCCTTTGTGTGTGTGAGATTATTATGTGCTTAAGCGAGTTGAATTATCCTACTTTGAATGGGAACTGAGACACAACACGTCAGTATATGGGGACCGATTAAGTATACAAGATCACAAGCGCAACTCTTGAAACAACAAGTCCTTGGGGACCGAGTAACCCAGAATAGAGTGAAGCGCGAATAATTTCAAGAACTGAGTATAGGGACCGATAGAATTTTAGGCACCGAGCGTCTCAACAGTCGACTATCTTCTAGGCACTCATTAGTTGCCAGCCTACCAACGGTCACTTGCATATGCGATAAACGAGGCGCCGTTCCAGATATGAAATCAGGCCGTTATGATTCGACCGTTCACCACTCTTAGTAAATAGCCCCTTCGACCAGATTCAACTCCCCTTCACCAACTTTCCAACTATTCACTCTCTTCTTAAACTCTCTCTCTCTCCGAAGCACTCACCGCTCAAACTCTGCAACTCTTCACCACTCACCGCTCTTCTACTCCACAATTCTACTCCCTCAAACACACAAATGGACAACCTTGTGCACATTGACACTGAGAAATGGGTTGCGTTCCTTAAGTTCCAGGAGTTCATGGAGAGCTCCAAAGCCGACGCTCTGATTCCACCTTCTACCTCCACAACTCCAGCCCTCCCTGATTCAGCACCTTCAAAGCTACTCTCTCCCATACCAAAAAAGGTGCCCAGTCCTCAGCCCTCATCTTCACCACCTCCACCACCTACCGCTCACCCCATATCTCTAGTCCCCATGGAGGAAGTTCAAACGACCCCAGTAATTCACCCCGTCTCCTCAACAGAACTAAAAGGCTCCTCCACTGACTCCACCGAGCACACCCCCTCTGCCTCCAGACACGATGAATCCACCCACCATCATCCTGACATCACATCCACTGCTCTCGCCCTCAATA
Source organism: Phyllobates terribilis (assembly GCF_046119375.1). Classification (NCBI taxonomy): domain Eukaryota; kingdom Metazoa; phylum Chordata; class Amphibia; order Anura; family Dendrobatidae; genus Phyllobates; species Phyllobates terribilis. The sequence goes on along the minus strand of NW_027367896.1, from coordinate 21,605 downwards.
CTCCTCCTTCTCCACCGCCTCAGACATCCCTTAAACGATCCTTAGCCATCACACCTTCCTCCACCACACAAAAAAGACAAAAGACAATTAGTGCACCTGAAAGCGACGAGTCCCTCATCCTCCCACCTGCTCACGGAAACTTCTTGACACGAGTCATCACCGAGCCTCTCATAATAGGCCAAAGCTTCTGGTCCAGCCTCAACCCTGCCGAGTTCGATGTTGCAGCCGCAGTTGAGCACTTGTTGGTCAGAGCGCAAGGTGGAGCCATTCCCAGTCAACTATGAAGAAGTGAGAAAATTCTACAATGCACTCGCCGTCATGACCCCTAACCCAGGCCAGCTCTACTCTATGGCACACATTCCATGGGGGGACGAGCCCAAGACGCTGAACGTCAATCTTATGGCGAAGGTGCTCGATCTTGCAACCGGCGAAGGGTACGCTTCTCTGCGGAAGAAAAATTGGCCCTCTGGAAAGGGCGAGACACTAGATCTGCTGGTGGTGAAGCTGCGTCCAAGGGAGATCAAGACGTATATGCTGGGCTTCGGAACAAAGCTCATCCATTACATCATGATGCTTAATATTATCCCTCACCAAGAGAAGTGCAATATTGTCACTATCGCTGATGCGTGCTTACTGTGTGAGGTCATCAAAGGAAGTCTCATTGACAAGACGCGCCTCATTCTCTCTCACATGCTGACAGTGAAGATGCACAAGAACCACGCGCTTCACTACCCCCACATCGTCAAGAAGCTCATGCTCTAGCTGGGGATCTACAAGTCAATCAAAGAAATGCCCTGTGAGAGTATCATCACTGAGACTGGGCTGCGTCGGCTACTCAAACACGCTAGTATGGATGTGTCGGTCGAGAAGATGCTCCTTGGGTCCACTCCCAAAACGGAGCCTAAACCCGAACCGAAACCCAAGCCCGACGCATGAGCCCCTCCCAAATCCGAACCCAGACCTCGCCGAATCAAGAGCCCCTCTAAGAAGCCCAAGCTGCTGCTGCCGCCGAATATGAGCTTAGAGGAAATTCAATTTCGCACCTTGGAAGCTGTACTTTAGACCAATCGGCATCTATCAGGGCTCAGTCGTATGCTCGACTGGCACCTTCATCATGTCAAGTCGCTCAAGATCGGGCCTCTAAAAGAGGGTTGCGAGGATGACTACCAGGATGAATACCACTGAGAGTAGTTGTTGTCTCAGTTCCTCTTAGGGCCCCTTAGAAATCCAAAATCTCAACTAAAATGTTTGTCTTTTCTTGCTCTTTTTGACTATCTTTGTTGTGTGCTCTTATATATTATCAATGAATTGCTAGTTTTTGGATCAGTTACCTGCTTTCTCTAGTGCGTACTGAGATAGGGCTAGACTTGTTGTGTTTCTTTCGTATCACTTACTCATTCCTCTAGAAGGCACGCATGTGCTACACTTAGCTTCCCTTGATTAATATTGCGCATCCCTTATTACATGATGTCAGAAGGGGGAATATTACATGCATATGAGTTATTTAATTTGGGGGGAACTATAACATATGACGTTAAAGGGCAATGCTTATTACTTGTTCATTGATTAAGAGGGAATTGAAAGCTACTTCTTTTCTCAGCTCTATAGTATGCCTATGTCAGGATTCTAAGTTTGTCATCATTAAAAAAGGGGGAATTGTTGGTTATATGAACTAGCCCCTTAGTTCGTATAACTGATACTGCCTTAGTTTTAATGATAACAAACTACCTTATGAACTAATATGTGCATTGAGTGAAATATCGCAGGAAATTGATAGGCCTTTGAGTTACTTAGTAGGTTTAATGGTGAAAAGCAACGAGCTCAAGAGAAGATACAAGAGCGAGTTCAGCGAGAAGACTAGCGCTCAAGGCGCTTAACTAGGATCAAGGGAACCGAAGACATTCAAGGGGACCGAACAATAAGAGTGAAGGATTGAGCTGCACAAATAACACGCTACACAAGGAGGACACGCTCAAGGGGACCAAAGATAGTCAAGGTGACTGAGCGCGTATATATGGAAAGAAATCTTCCTAGAGGTAAAGAAGGAAAGAGTTGATTCGCCAAGAGATTTACCAGATTCGAGATCTTAATAGTTGAAGCTAGTTTATCATTATATTCGGCTAGTTTAGATTTAGTACTTTATTTATTATTATTCACTTGCTTTTAGGTAATTAGTTCCTGGTGATTATGCCATAGTATAAATAGCTTAGTTTATTTATCTTTAAATGTTGTTGTTGAACTAGAGAGAAAGAGTTCATCTTGATTTAGACCTTAGGCAATAGCTCGGAGAGTTGAGAGAAACTAAGAACTGTGTGTTCGCCTAGTAGTTGTAAGTCTCACAAGAAATCAAATCAATTACGTTTTGGAATTGAAGTGTTTGTTTGTTCTTAGTCTTATATTTCCGCACAAAAGATTTTATCTTCAGTTAGACTAAGTTCTTTACGATCGACAGTAACGTTCTTAAATTCTTCATTAATTTATTGTAGCAGACCGTTAATGGTTTTTAATTTATTATTGTAGAACGATTTTTTGTATTCTTTAATTCTGGTTTTTATTTGCTTTATTCATGGATTTATTATAGTAACCTTTTTAAATTCTTCAAGGTTATTGTTTTTAAATTTATAAAAGTAGACCATGTTTTTGTATTTTTCAATTATGTTTTTTGTTTGTTATTCGTGGAGTTTTTATAGTAACGTTTCAAATTTCTTCATTTATTTATTGTAGTAGAACGTTAATGTTTTTTAATTTATTGTTGTAGAACGTTTTTTTGTATTATTTAATTTGTTTTATTATTGGGTTTGTTATGGTAACATTTTTAAATTTTCAACGTTAATGTTTTTTAATTTAATAGAGTAGAATGTTTTTTGCTATTCTATAATTGTGGGTTTTATTTTTTATTCCTGGAGTTATTATAGTAATGTTTTAGTATTCTTCATTTATTCATTGTAGTAGAATGTTTTTCTGTATTGCTACAATTCATTATCTAGTTTTTTGGCATAACAAATGCACCAAAAAGCCAAGTTCATAATTATAGTTCACTAGGACGACAATGCCCATGCTTCGATGACAATGCCCGTGCTTCGCACGGGCTTTTATTCTGGATCCGAGAGCTTATGTGTAATGTACACACACCTACCTCCCCTCAGTCTGTTGATAGACAATATACACATAGTATTTTTCAGTTATAGTGTATTTTAAAATATATTTTATAATATTTTTGGTTTCTCTGTTCTGTGTATATAGTCGTATAATTTCTAGCGGTAGCATTAATCAAAAGTTTTCACCCAACATTTTATAATGTTTTAGTTATAGTGTATTTAGTTTAGTTAGTTTTTCTACTTTTATCTTCTAAATTTTGTATATAAGTATTATGACATGATCTTAAGCTTAAATATGTTTTCACTCTCTATCATATGCTTATTGTTATATTGGATCATTGATAACCTAATAAGATTACATAAGACTTGAATCATCATGCATTTTGCTCATATCCAAGGAATAAAAATCTATCTTAAATTTAAATTATAATAAAATTGTCTATAATCTTCAAAATATAATAAAACAATTTATTCTAAATGCATTAATACTTTTCAGTAGGGAGCATCCTCTTTCAAGTAGACCTTTCTCTATACATGTTTTTCAAAAATTGAGATATAAAGTACAACCTATTAGTTTAATTTGACTTCCTCAAAAAAACTTATTTCTTTGATTACAATGGAATAATTTAACAATTATCTAATTCCAAATATAGTGTGTATGGAAGGTAATGGAGATTAGATAGTGAATTTCTAATTTTGATATAGGGTCCTAGGAATGAAGAGATTTTAAAAAAAATTACTTACGAAAATTTATATATTGGAGGTTATAATTAGGATATTGAAGGGGTTTAGATTTTTCTATTATTTAATTATGGATAATTAATTTTTACACATTATGAATTTCGTAACCTCCATTATGTATGATTTTACATGAAGATGAAGTGACTCAATAAGTTAAAGAAAAACACAAATACAAAATTTAAAAAATTAATAGTTGAATTTTAGAGGTATAGTATATAGTCATATAAGTTCTAGCAGTTTATACTTTATACGAAAATAAGCATTAATTGTAATTTTTCATCCAATATCGTATAAATATTAGGTGCACAAAACATAAATATCATACAAAAATTGTATTATATTTTAAACTAAATTTTTTAATATATTTTGTTAATTAGTTTATATTCCATTATTTTCTAAATTCTTGTATACATACATTATGTTATTATCTTGAATTTTAATGTGTTTCATATTTCTCTCATGAGCATATTATTATATTGGATCATTCATAACCTAATAAGGTTACCTGAAATTTAAAATTTTAATGTATTTTGCTCACAATAATATCCAAAGAATAAAATCTATCTTAAACATAAATCATTTATAGAAATACCTATAATCTTCAAAATACAATGAAATGATCTATATGCATCCCTTCTTGTTTAATAGGGAGGGGTGCATCCTTCTTCACATAGGCCTATTTTTATACACCTTTTTTCAAAAATTGAGAAATAAAGTACAATGTGTTAGTTTTGGAGGAACTTATTTTTGAGCTTCCTTGCAAAAAAAAACTTATATCTTTGACTACTATGGAATAATTTAGCTATTGTCTAAATTGTACATGTAGTGTGTATGGGAGTTGATGGAGATTGAGAAGTGCATTTGTAAGGTTCATACAGGGTCCTGAAAATGAAGTGATTTAAAAAAGAGTTACTTAAAAAAAATTATTTTATTGCCACTTAAGATTATGATATTGAAAGGGTTTAGATTTTTCTATTATTTAATTATACATAATTAATTTCTAGCCAATAAGATTTTTATAACCTTTATTAAGTATGATGTTACATAAAAATGAATAGACTCAATAAAATAAAGGAAAATACAAGAAAAAATGGAAAACATTAAGAGTTGAATTTTAGAGGTATAGACAATTAATTTCTAACCATTATGAATTTTTTCAACCTCTATTAAGTATGATGCTACATGAAAATGAAGAGACACAATAAAGTAAAGAAAAACACAAAAAGGAAAAATGAAGAAAATAGTTCAATTTTAGAGGTTATTAATGTTTTAAAAAACTCAATTTTATAAGTATAAGGATTAGGTCTTCAGTTTGTGTTAGCTTTTTAGTTGTGTGATTTAGTAAGTAGTGTCTTGGATAATGATTAAAATGTAAAAAAGATACTACATGGTTTCATAGTTACTTGTTTTTGTAACTCTATATCAGAAAAGATAATGAATTTAAGGTTATAGCAGAAAAAAATGAATGTGGTGTTGGGAAAGAAATTAAACGGACTTTTTATACATCTATGTGACAAATTAAAGATTTCAATGGTATTGTTCAAGTACGTTCACATGAATTTAAGACTCAATACATTAAATATGATGTAAGAGCATCCTTAATGGTGATAATCTTAGTATCACAAAATAATAAGAAAAGAAAAATATAATTATGGATCAAGATCCTATGCGTACAACCTATTCCGTGAGTACATGCGTACACATCTCAGCCATTCATTTTCTTCATCCGATGGCTTTAAACAACGCGCGGCATTCTATATGGATTTAATTGATTGTGGATAATTTCGTCCTTTACCTCTATTTCTTTTCAACACCCTGACCTTTCTCACCCTCGTTTTGTTCCAGCGATTCCCGATTCGCGATTTCAACACCCCGACCTTCTCAAATCAATCGTCCTTTTCCTTTGAAGCTTTTCTCAAATCAATTGTCCTCCTCCTTTTGCGATTCGCGTGTTCGGTTTGTTTGACATGGCTACAGGTTCGCAATTTCTCTTTAAACCAGTTTTTAGTTTTTTTTGGGTTAATTAGTCAATTTAGGGCAATCGATCCTCTCCGGTCTTAATTTAATGGTTTATGTTTGTTAATTAGTCAATTTAGGGTTTATCTCCTGGTGGTGTTTAATGATTTGATTTTTTCTCATATTTGAGCTTGTGTTGTTAAAAACTGGACTGTAATGAATTTTTTAAACTGTACCTATATGCATATTTCTTTGATCCATTTCACCCCCTCTCTAAGTTGTTGTCAGGAATTTGGTACCCCTGAAATAGTTGTTGTGCATGTTTAGACTTTGCTTTTAAAATTTTTGTTCCTTGATTGGAATTTAATGTACCTTCGTTTTTTTGTCTTAATTTTTTTTTGCACAAATAGTGGATGCACCGTTGATCATACAGTTGAATCCTCACAGTTTTATAGTGCTACTGGTGTTTGTCATTCAGATTCAGATGATAGTCAAACATTTGAATCAGTTGACATGTCTCAAGGTGGTACCCTCTATCGCATACCTCTTATTGATCTTGCGTTAAATCCAGTTGTTGGGATGGAATTTAGTTGTTTCGATGATGCTCAGAATTTTTATTATAAATATGCATCCGTTGTTGGCTTTGTTGTGCGAATTATGACTACCCATAAGGATGGTGCCAAGATTAAACTAAGGAGATTTGTTTGCTGCCAATTTGAAGGCTAAACCACGCAGTGTCCCTTCATTCCGTTTTGGTTGCCCATCATATCTCATTGTTTCTGTTGATATCAAATCTGGTTTATATAGGTACATTCATTCTGAAGAACGCCATACTCATGAGTTTGTTTTAGGCAAAGGCAAGCAATTTATGAGCTCAAGTAGGAAGTTGAACAGTGGGCACAAGAAGTTCGTCATGGATTGTCAGAAAGCTAGTATAGAGCCATCTAGGTGTCCTCGTATAGTCAAGAAGATTGTCAGAAGTTACAATCAAGTGGGTGCATCAGCTATTGACTTTAAAAATCATCGTTGTGATATGATGGCTTACATTGCTAGTTCCGATGCTCAGATGACGATTAACAAGTTTTTGAAAAAAAGGAATTTTGCCCAGCTTTTTTCTTTGATTATGATGTGGATTCCGATGATCGTTTGACACGGTTATTCTAGGCTGACCCTATATGTCAAAAGAATTATTCCATCTTTGGCAATGTTGTCTCATTTGACACTACCTACCGTACCCAACATGTTTTTTCATTCTCTCGTGTTTATCTATCTGTTTATATTGAAGCTGCTTTTCTTTAGTCGAATGAACCTTTGTGTGGAATTTTATGAACCCTCATCTCTTATTGCTTGAACCACATATGATCTGTTACAAACCTTCTTTTGTTAGTTGTTAACTATTTTATTAATTGAATGAACCATGGTTCAATCACTTAATGAACCTTCTTTTTGTCATTTAAATGAACCGGCCACATGTATCATATGAAGTTGTTTTATATTTGACAGGCGTTAAACGGTCGTTGGCCCTATAAAAAATAATCCAACTAAAGTATCCACTAGTGAAGTGGTAAGTCGGAGTCGAGTCCCAAGGGAGCCACAACGATAGCCTATTTCAATTTGTGTTACCAAATAGTAACTTGGGGGGGGGGGGTTTGGTTTGTAAACTAAGTAAAGCAATAGTAAACGCAAATTGTTGGATTTTGTAAACTTATAACGATGGAAAGCTCACACTTTCAGTCTCAGCATATTATTCTCATGGAAAGTTGAATATCGAATTGTAATAAAGTTATGTTCTTTAAATAAATAATCCAGTTGTCCTACTCTTTGTTCGTAAATAGCAACTGGTCCAAATAGTCCTAGAAACCCTTTTTGTATGCAATAAGCAAAGAAATCCTAAGGTTCAACTACTCAATAGCATAAAGATGAAAGATATGTAGGCCTATGCAATACCACTGGCAAATCACCGATACTCGACACATGTTTATAATCTCTACAAAATAAGCACTCGCAAATAGTCTATGCTAATTCTGATTGCTACCTAAAAGACAAGACTTTTCAAATAGAATTGTCAAGCCTAGCAATATGAATGAATAATAATCAACCTAGTTTTGAACCTAGATAAAATCAATACCAATCAATGACAATAATCACAAGAGAAAATAAAACAATGTTGAAATTATTATTAGAACATAAACAATAGAATTCTCACAAACAATTCCTAGAATAATGGCCTCAACCTAGGAGTGAACTCGTAGGAACTTAGCCAGACATAGCCAAGAGAAAGCTATACATGATTATGGATGAACTAACCAGGGATGAAGGTAGAAGATGGCACAAAGGTGGGAGCTTTCTTCTTGGCTGCTGAATCTCTAAGAACTAATTGTGAAAAGTGGCAAAAAGAAGAACAACCTCCTTCTAACATAAAAACTAAAGGTTTTTATAGTATCTATCCTCTAGGAAATAAAATAACAGAAAATAAAAGATAAAAAAGGGAAAAACTGATAGATTCCCGGGCTTGGATCTGCAATTGGGCCGGGTCCGTCACCGAGTCGCGATCGATACTTTATAGTCTCGACCGAGACATTTTCCCAGTCACTCAGAAATGGCTCTAGACTCGATCGCTACTTCAGTGTTGCGATCGCTACTTTCTTGTCGAGGCAAAGTCTCGATCGAGACATTATAGTCTCGGTCGAGACATCTATGTCGAGGGAAAATCTCGATCGAGACATCAGAGTCTCGGTCAAGACATTTTCTTCGTAGCTCTTCTTCGTCTTGAAACTTTCTCTCGGACTGGTCTTCGGTCTTCTGTAAGCTTCCATGGCTGCTCGGCTTCGCCTCTCAGCTTCTCCATGGGTGTAGGTGTGGTAGTCTTCTCTCTAGCTCCGTCCCAAATGCACTAAAGGTGAGTACAAATAGGATCTCCATAATCAATACCAGAAAATAACGCTTAAGAGCATCCCGCAAATCTATAAGTGAACAATCATACCAGATTACGGGAATACCACTCAATAAGCACCTAAACACCAATAATCCTAAGCTAATCGTTGCTAGTTAAACCATATAATAAGCTCCTATCAAACCTCCCCACACTTAAACCTTGCTCGTCCTCGAGTAAGCAAAATAAAACTCACTCCTCCTAAAAAACACAAAGGTCTACAGTAAGTGTAGAGAAATCCTGCTAGCGACTATACTTCAAACTCCAAGTGTATCGAGCACTAACCTACTACGATCTATCTCCTTATGTCTCGGAGATGTCCTACCCAAAACCCTCCTTATTTCTCCACTTCATATGTCACCACTCCAATACAATAGTAATAGTCGAACCAAGTGGTGTGCGTTTAAGCACATGTGGAATTCCTAATCTCCTCTAAGGGTAAGGGTACATAAATATGACATAATAAGGATAAAATCGAGTCTCCCACTCGCTTATACACTTCTTATTCCTCCTCTTCGAGTAATGTCCTAAACCACTAGATAATATGATTAATCCACAAACCACAACCACCAATCCTAATTTAAAAATTCTGCATAGTACAACCACACCAATATGCATCAAACTCCAAGAAATAGAAATCTAATCCTAGGATCTAACACAACCGCCGATAATATATAGGAAAACTAATAAACTAATGGAATGGTAAGCATGAAAAGTGTGGATAACAATAAGCTCATAAATAGAGAGATAAAAGGCTAAAACTAACTCCTTATCCCTCTTTGGTGAATCCTAGACCCCGAGACATCCTTCAACTCTCTTCTTACGTTTCATGCGCCATTAGATATACAATCAAATAAATAATCACAAAACAAGTAAATCCGGCGCCCTTCCGGGTTTTCACCAAATTCTATGTAGTAGGATTTTTTTCTATTCTATTTTTTTATTTTTCAAGCACCAACCTTTTCCTGTTTATCCATTTTTGATTGCCTGGTTTTTCTGTTTTAATTTTTTTTTCGTATTTTTCAATTTTGTTCGTCTCTTTTTCGAATTATTTTATTATTTTTTTCGATATTTTTTTAAAAAAATAAAAAAATAAAACAGATGCAATTGTTTAGTACTCAAACATAAGTTCGTATAGACTCGATCGAAAAACGACTTAAAATAGCTCAACAGAAAATAAGCAAGAAAGACTCAAAAACAAATAAAACTCCTCCTTGGTACGGTAACTCCTCTCCCAACACTTGAACATCGCATTGTCCTCAATGCAGCAAAAGAGGACCTCATAAAAATAGGGAAGAGGGGAAATACCGCAATCACTCCTCGGCGTCATCATCATCACCATCATCATCATCATCATCAGACTCCTCGTCATCGTCGTCGTCGTACACATCCTCATCGTCCCCAACCGGTGGATCGGGGTAGTTAGCTCGGAAGAGCTCCCACTGTTGCCGCTGATACACCCATTGCTGGTGCTGATACTCCCGGTCCTGCAGCATGTCCTCCCGGATGGTCGCCATCTCACGATCGAACCACTCCTGGTTCTGGATGAGTGCTTGCGTAGTCGTCCGCTGCTCGAGTTGGCTTGTGTGAATCGCCCCGATCGCCTCCGTGATCTGTCCCAACTGGTACGCCACGTGGTTCCGCCAGTACATCTCGTCAGAATATGGCTGGGAACCCGAACCGTTGGCGCCTGCGTCCGAATAAGCGTGCTGATGCTCGGGCGTGGGGGCAAATGGAGGTGCGGGTGCAAATGGAGCTGGAGCTGGGCTGGTGCTGGTCCCGGTATAGGGAAGTGCTGACCCTCAGGAACGACATCTGGTGGGATGTATGAATTGGCCCATGACCCAAAAACGACAGACTCCTCTCTCGGATAGGTAATCTGAAATCCGCGCCCGTATAAGTAGACGAGATCTGGGCCATCTCTCTGCAACCACAAGTTCCTCGTGCACCATGGCTCGTCATATAAGAAGCTCCCCGTAATAGGCTGATCTCGCGGGGGGCAGCCGGCCTCGATAGATAGGAGGGTGATCTTTCCTCCTACGGCGATGTCACCGAACTGCGGCTTGTGCGACTCCTGGCAGGCACGCAGAAACTGGGTAGGCCAATCGGGGACGAAGAACTCGCACTCAAACGAGAATGCATACATCAGGAAGATCTGGTGGACCGAGATCTTGTTGTTCTCAGCCTTGTTTTTGAAGCACATCGCCACCACCTTGTGGATGAGGCGCCACTGCGGAAAAGCGACGGAGGTATCTGTGGTGCGCCTGGCGTGATACGCCTCTCCCGATCCTCTAGTCCACCATTCCTTCACCGTATCATTATCCACGTCTCTGTCCCAGTTTCTCCTCTTAGTCACCCCAAACACATGCGCGATCTGCTCATGGGTGAGCCTCCATGTCCTGTTGTTCGACCGCCATTCAATATACAACACCCGGTCGGTGCGGTCATCTAAAGTCACGGACAATGTACGTAGGAGTTCCCGAGTGAAGTTCGGGAATGTGGGTGCACTCAACCCTAGGAAGCCCCCTAAGCCGGCCTTGGTGAACATCGTCCTGACCACCTCGTGCAGTCTCATTGCGTCCAACACAACCAGGTCCGGGAACCGAGTCTTGACAATTTCTTTGTTGTTGACGATCTGCTCTACCTCATCCTCGTTTCTCCTTTGTATCTTCAGAGCCATTGTTCACAACACAACACAAATCCCAGCAGAGATATGGTGGTCACAACCACAAATGGACAAGAGTAGACCGCTCGAAGATACCTGAAACGCGTACTTTCTGGATGTCGCGGTCGAGACTGCAATGTCGCGGTCGAGACTTTGGGGTCGTGGCAAAGTCGCGGTCGAGATACCGAATGTAGTGATCGAGATTTCTCCTCGGGGGTAAAGTCGCGGTCGAGACTAATTTGTAGCGGTCGAGACTCAAGATCTGAATGATTTTGCTCGAATGTCGCGGTCGAGACACACCAGTCGCGGTCACGACTCAAGAACACGATTGAACCCCATAATTTATCGATCCCCTTTTTGGCTTCGTTTGGCCTCCTCTTCGAACACCACTTCAGATCTGGACTATATGGCTAAAATCCGGTCTAATGGGGATGATTTGGTGGAAGAAAAACAAGGTTTTGGAGGAGATTTGGGAAATTTGAGGTTTTAGGGTTCTTGGAGAAATTGAGCAATTGTAGACAAAATTGGGTGAATTTGATGGAGAGATTGATGGAGGATTGTAGAAATGAGGATTTAGGGTGAAATAGTGGGAGAAATCTTGAGTTTTGGGGGATTTGTGAAATTGGGTTTAGGGAGAGTAAGGAGAGTGTGAGGAAGAAGATGAAAGAAAGAGAGAAGGAAGGAGGTCTCAGCCGAGACATAGGGCCGAGAATTTTTTTTTTTTCTGGATAATAATATTTTTTTATCGGGACGAGTTGCGATCGAGACATGTGAGTCTCGACCGCGACTTTTGTAGTCGAGGCGGATGTTTCGCGTTTTCCTCGTCTGCTGCTTTCTACATGTTGGTCCCGTGATTTTTTTGAAACAAAGACATTAAAAACAAACAAGCAATAGGGATTAGCATTAGTGAAAATCCCCTGGATTGCCTCCCGGTCAGCGCCTTATTTAACTCCGCGGAACGACGTACGATCGTTCATTCAATGTTTTTCAATCCTTTACGGATCGCATCGTCTAGCAATAACTTCTTGAACCATGGATGGAAAGGTTTGAACCTTTGACCATTTTCCTCTTTCACTACTCATTCTTGCTTGGGTTTCTTCTCCTTTTTGTTCTCCCCACTCTTATTTTTGGCTTTACTTTTCGCCTTTCCTTTTGCTTTCTTGCGGGCCTGCACAACAACTTTATCAGGTTTCTTTTCCTGTTTGGTTAGCGAGGTGGGGCCACTGCCCAAAACAGCACTAGAGCCTAGCTCGGAAAGTTTAATTACATCATTTATACAGAATACGGAGCTATCATCTAGGGTTTGTGCCTTAGTCCCAAAAATATTGAAATTGACCACATCCCTATTAAATTCGAGTGTAAGCGCCCCGGTATCTAGATCAAGCTTAGTCTTAGATGTCCGCATAAACAGTCTACCTAGAAGGACATGTGTAGCATACGTCTCATGTTTATCATCTAGCACATAGAAATCCGCAGCAAAAATAAGGTTTTCTACTTTAACCAACACATCTTCGACCAACCCTCTCAGGTAGATCGTAGATCCGTCGGCTAGTTGCAAAACAATCCATGTCTTACTCATGCGCCTTAGATTTAATGATTCATAAACCGAGTAAGGTAAGACATTGATAGAAGCTCCTAAGTCCAACATAGCCCTGTCTATCCTAGTTTTACCTATGATACACAGAATACTTACCATACCTGGGTCCGCGCGCTTAGTAGCCATCTTTGGCTGGATGGCTGCAGAGACCCTTCCGCTTACCTGTACCTGCTGCCTCCCTTGCAGCTTCTCATTTGCTTTCGTAGTGCACATCTCTTTCAATCGCGTAGCAAAACGGGGCACCTTCTTGGCGAGTTGGAGTAGATAACTATTCCCCTGGAATTTCCCGAACCTCTTGAGGATCTCATCATCATCCCGAACTTCATCCTTAGGAAGCCGCGGTCGAGAGTCAGTGTCTCGGTCAAGACTTTTTTTGGAAAATTTTTCAAAGTATGGATCACCGCCATATCGATCAAGAATTTGGAGTCGCGGTCGAGATTTTTCCTCGAAGCTAATTTCGCGGTTGAGAGTTTCATGCCACGATCACGAGTTTCTCTCGGGGTTAAAGTCTCAGTCGAGACTTTCATGACTCGGTCAAGACATCTCCGCAGATTCGTCCTTCTCGTCTTTTTCAGGACCCTTTTCTTCTCCCACAGTCGAGAGCACACTTACATTCTCTCGCGATGCTGCTACGGCTTGAGATGGTAGCTTTCCCGAGCCTTGCTGTTGAAGATTGTTGACCGCCTCCGCTATTTGAGCAGCCTGCTTCTCCAAACTCCTTATGCTCGACTCCGTCGTTTGCACGTGTGCTGTAAAATATTTGGACAAGGATTCGAGCATCTCCCTCAGCTATGGTTCATCGTTCTTTGGTTGGTATGCACGGTACTGATTATTGTATTGGTACGGCCTGTTCTGCGCCCCAAATGAATCTCCCCCACCTAAATCCGGGATGATCATTGCCTCTCGGATTATAGTTGTTCTCTCGCTGGTTATAATTGTTGTTATTGTTTCCAAAATGAGGTCGGGGCGGCCCGAAACCTCCTGCCGCATGTACTTCAGCGATGGTCTGGTCCTGGAGCTACGTGCACATGTCGGTAGGATGACTCTCATCCGCACAAATACCACAAACTCTCGCAGGCTTAGAATTTCTGGCGGCGAGATTCTTGATCATGCTCTTTAGTTCCGCTATTTCACTTTTCCACTCAAGCTCTCCAGAGCTCACAGCATTAGCTCCTTTCCTTGGATACGTTCTCCCGAAGCTCCTTGTCCCCTCGACAATTTCGTTCAATCGTGCTCTAGCTTCGGTGGGAGTCAAATTCAGCACACTCCCATTACACGCAGCGTCTACTAATGTCCTCTCATTGTCTAGCAACCCATTATAGAGGTGGGTCACCAAGTCCTTCTCCTCAAACCCATGAAACGGGCAGCTCGCACACAGTCTCGCAAACCTTTCAACATAATCATACATCGTATCAGCGTCCTGCTGTTCCACCACTGCTATCGCCCTTTTCAATGCAACCGCCTTCTTGGACAGAAAATACTTATTGAGGAAGGCTCTGTGAAGCTTCTGCCATGTGTCGATACTCTCGGTGGGCAGCAAGTAATACCACTGGCGCGTGGTATCTTTCAGCGTGAGACCAAAAGCTCTCATCTTTATTTGCTCATCTGTGACATTACTCGGCTTGCTACAGCTGCAGATGTCGTGGAACTCACTAAGATGCATGATTAGGTCCTCCCCAACCAAGCCATGAAATTTTGGTAGCAGATTGATGAATCCGAACTTTAGTTCGAATGTGACGCCGGCATTTAGGGCAGGCAGCGTCACTCCTAGATGTTGTTGCGTCAGATCAGGGTCTGTAAGCTCTCGCAACGTTCTGGCCGCCATTGATTCGATTACTAGATTCTGCAGGGATTGTCGAAGGTTCTGCAGGTGCGTCCGCTCTATCTCTGGAATAAAATCAAGCAAATCTGAATTAGTAGCGCGAGTGTGGACCATAAGATAGGTCCACACCAAGATAACACAAAGAGAAACAAACTATAACAGTTGGCTCCCCGACAACGGCGCCAAAATTTGACAGGCGTTAAACGGTCGTTGGCCCTATCAAAAATAATTCAACTAAAGTATTCACTAGTGAAGTGGTAAGTCGGAGTCGAGTCCCAATGGAGACACAACGATAGCCTATTTCAATTTGTGTTACCAAATAGTAACTAGGGGGTTTTGGTTTGTAAACAAACTAAAGCAATAGTAAACGCGAATTGTTGGATTTTTTAAACTTGTAACGATGGAAAGCTCACACTTTCATTCTCAACACAATATTCTCATGGAAAGTTGATCATCGAATTCTAATAATGTTATGTTCTTTAAATAAATAATCCAGTTGTCCTACTCTTTGTTCGTAAATAGCAACTAGTCCAAATAGTCCTAGAAACCCTTGTTGTATGCAATTACCAAACAAATCCTAAGGTTCAACTACTCAAGAACATAAAGATCAAAGATATGTAGGCCTATGCAATACCATTGGGAAATCACCGATACTCGACACAGGTTTATAATCTCTACAAAATAAGCACTCGCAAATAGTCTATTCTAATTCTGATTTCTACCTAAAAGACAAGACTTTTCAAATTGAATTATCAAGCCTAGCAACATGAATGAATAATAATCAACCTAGTTTTGAACCTAGATAAAATCAATATCAATCAATGACAATAATCACAAGAGAAAATAAAACAATGCTGAAATTATTATTAGAACATAAACAATAGAATTCTCACAAACAATTCCTAGAATAATGGCCCTCAACCTAAGAGTGAACTCGTAGGAACTTAGCCAGACATAGCCAAGAGAAAGCTATACATGGATTATGGATGAACTAACCAGGGATGAAGGTAGAATATGGCATAAAAGGTGGGAGCTTTCTTCTTGGCTACTGAATCTCTAAGAACTAATTGTGAAAAGTCGCAAAAATAATAACAACCTCCTTCTAACCTAAAAACTAAAGGTTTCTATAGTATCTATCCTCTAGGAAATAAAATAACAGAAAATAAAAGATAAAAAAGGGGAAAACTGATAGATTCTTGGGCTTGGATCTGCAATTGGGCCGGGTCCGTCGCCGAGTCGCGATCGAGACTTTATAGTCTCGACCGAGACATTTTCCCAGTCACTCAGAACGGCTCTAGACTCGATCGCTACTTCAGTGTCGCGATCGCTACTTTCTTGTCGAGGCAAAGTCTTGATCGAGACATTATAGTCTCGGTCGAGACATCTATGTCGAGGGCAAATCTCGATCGAGACATTAGAGTTTCGGTTGAGACATTTTCTTCGTCGCTCTTCTTCGTCTTGAAACCTTCTCTCAGACTGGTCTTCGGTCTTCTGTAAGCTTCCGATGCTGCTCGGTTTCGCCTCTCAGCTTCTCCATGGGTGTAGGTGTGGTAGTCTTCTCTCTAGCTCTGTCCCAAATGCACTAAAGGTGAGTACAAAAGGATCTCCATAATCAATACCACAAAATAACACTTAAGAGCATCCCGCAAATCTATAAGTGAACAATCATACCAGATTCCGGGAATACCACTCAATAAGCAACTAAACACCACTAATCCTAAGCTAATAGTCGCTAGTTATACCATATAATAAGCTCCTATCAATATTGAAGCTGCTTTCTTTTCTCGAATGAATCTTTGTCTGGAATTTTATTAACCCTGATCTCATATTGCTTGAATCACATATGATCTGGATGGAAACCTTCTTTTGTTAGTTGTTAAGTTTTTTTATTAATTGAATGAACAGTGGTTCAGGCACTTAATGAAGGTAATCGTTGAATAATCCCTTATATTCATTATATCCTTTCTTGACATTGCTATCCTAGCTATCTTATGATCCCCTTTTTATTGTGTTTCATCGGAATGAACCTTACTTCTTCTTTAATAAACCATTCTAGGCAACCTTTTTTAACCTTTGTTTGCTGTCTAATGTACCTCCAGTATAGAATTTCCCGACCCCTTTATTTTTTTCTCATTTGACTTTTTAGGTACAATCTTATATTTATCCCATTTACTAGTCTTGATCACCACAAATCAAGTATGACTTTTTCTTGTGGGTTTATTTTCAAGGAAGATGCCGGCTCATACGTTTGGTTGTTGAAGAAGTTCAAAGAAGCTATGTCATATGATCTTAAGGTCATCGTAACAGATCAAGATGCGTCCATGAAGAGTTCAATTGAGATAGTTTTTACTAAATCTTTCCATAGATTGTGCATGTGTCACATTATGAAGAAAATCCCAACAAAGACCAAATATGATGGAGAGTTGGGTGAGGAATTTCGAACAAGGCTCAACAAAATTTTCTGGAATGATCTACTGGAGCCCGCTGAGTTTGAGTCTCAATGGAATGCACTGTTGGAGGAATTCCCTTTGGTCAAGCGGAATTGGTTTGACGACATGTTTGACATTCGCCGCTTCTGGATTCCAGCCTATTTCAGAGACATGATGTTTGGAGGTTTTCTTAGGACAACGTCTATCTCTGAGTCAACAAACAGCTTTTATGGAAATTTTACGGACAGATATTATCGTCTTATTGAGTTAGTCATGCACTTTAACATTGGGTTGGATACAAAGAGGCACATGCAGAATAGGTTGAACTTTGATTCAACTTCAATGCGTCCAGATCTAAGCACCCTATGGGCTATGGAGGCTGCTGAGGTATATACTCTCTCAGTTTTCTCCACTGTGAAGGATGAAATTGTGAGTGTGTCTACTACTTGCTGTATTGTTAGTATATCAGGGGAAAATGAAACGAAGATTTATGGCATTAAAGATGGCAACTCTTCAATTTTTAGTGTTTATCATGTTGTTGTTGATGACGAGTTTAGATGCTCCTGACGGCTGTTTCAAAAGATGGGATTTCCCATGTCGCCATTTGTTCATTGTGTTTAGCAACCTTGTCTTGAAAAAAATCCCTTCAAAGTATGTGTTGTCTCCCTGGACCAAGTCTGCAATTATTTCCCATTGTCTTCACAATCGAGGACACCGTGATGAAATAGTGTTTGCTTATGGAAGAAAGGGAAGAATTGGTTAACAAGCTCATCTCTGTCTTCTATAGTTGTGTTGGTCTAGTTGGAAGAGAACATTGAAGAGTTGAAATTGCTTTTAGATTATATGCAGGAGAAGAAGGAACTCTTACTATCTCAATGTGTTGATAGAACTTCTAGTTTGAAATCGAATCAGGCTGATCTTGAGAAATATTGCAGGGTTGTTGTTCCAACTACTGTGAATGTTCACCCTCTAGACAATGCAAAGAGCAAGGGTTCAGGTACTCACTCCTATATTCGCAGTGTAAATGAGGTGGCCATGGAGTCTTCTAAACCAAAGAAACGGCGTTGTCGTAGATGCCAATAGTTTGAAACACACAATGCTCGTACCTGCAAAGAAGTGTTACCTCCATAGGCTGTTATGTTTTTATGTTTTTGTATGTTACTCTTGTATGTTTGAACCTAGCAATAATTATTAAGAAAACTAGAACGTATGTTTGTGAACCCTTTTACCATTGTACTGAACCTCGTCTGTGTGTTTTTGTTAATGTTGTTGGCTCTTATGTTTCTGGAATTATGTATCAGTTCAACCATTACTATAAATTTATGAATCTTTTCTCAAATTATTTTGAACCATCATTTTTTAATTGTGAACACTTAACTCTACTTCATGTTTTCCTTGTTTGGTGATTTTTTATGGGATTTTAATCATTTCTATTACAAAACTACATATTTAATTGTTCATATGAACGAATAATTCCTTTGTATGAACCATTACTCACAATGTTTTGAACCTTTAGATCAAGCTCTTGAGGCAGAAGAAACCTGCATCGATAGACATTCATGCAAACAAGAACCTTCTATTTCTTAAACTTCTCTCCATTTTGGTGATTCTGTAAACTTCTTCGAAATCTAAATCTGAAGAGCGAGCCTGTAATCTTCAATAAAAGCGGACAAAATTGGAGAGGGAAGAGATGTCTTAAGAGGAGATGAGTAATAGTGGATACGACACTGGCACGGACAACAATGAAGGTAAGAATCTAACTCTTTTAACCTAAATGCAAGGCATCACAGTGATTAAGATCATTGGGGACAAGGAATCTACTAAAAAAACGAATAAAATGTAGGATAAATTGAAATTAGGGTTTCGTCGGACATATTTTTTCTTCCAATTTTCAAAGCCAGGGAACGCTCGTTTTGATTTTTATGTGTGGATATGACAGATTATAGGGAAATAAGCAGTAGGACGTGTCTAACAGAGCGCATTAAGAGGAGCTATAGAAGAAGAGGAGGGGGAGTACTGCAAGGGAAGAAGTGATTGAAACAGTTCACACCAACAAGGAAAAAAGTTCAAACCTGAGTGAACATGTAGAGTCTGAACATCAAATAGAAGGGAAGGAAGGAAAGGAGGAAAGTGAAGAAACCAATAAAGGACAGCAGAAAAGTTTAGAAGAAATATCTGATGAATTTCAAACACCAACGAAGTTTGAGAAAGAAGAAGAAGTAAAGGAGGCAAATGGACCATAAAAACCAAGAAGGGTATGGTTGAGGGAGTCTAAAACTAATGCAATGGAAGAGCCAAAACAAGCACCTCAAACATATATTGTATAAAGTGAGGTGGAGGTGGAAGAACTTCTTGAAAATGAAAAGCTTGTGAAAGAAGAGAAGTCCCAAACATTTGGAACTGCACCAGACACAAAACAAGCAACATCAATTCAATGTAAGTAAATCTTTTTTTTTGTAGTTTGCTTTTTTATAATGAAACTAGTGGTTAAGAACAAGGCTACAAGTCGAACGTTGTAAAAGTTAACTTGTTCATGAATTATAAGTAGTGGAACATAACACACAAACTACATGGTCATAAAAAAAGATGACCAATGGTGATTGCATAATGAATAAGTCTGCAATAAATATATAACTAAACTAATAGTTCAGGGAAAGATAACTACTGGAACTTCATAAAAAACTTCCTGGATCATGAATACATAAGTTGCGAAAAAAAAATTATTTTCATGTAAATTTAAATGGTGGAACATGATAGTAAGATAAATGGTTCATGAGAAATATACCAGGCACAAGATCAGGGGTTGATAGGGCTCCATGTCCTTTTTGAGGGTTAAAATGGTTCATTATTCTGTAAATAAAAGTTCATGTTATTGAAAGTCTGGGTTCATATAATAGTGCAATGAAATGCGACAATTTATATAGATTATAATAGAGACTGATTTTTTTAACATGTTGGTTTTTAGGTGACCTGATTGTAAACGAGGCAAAAGGTCCAAAAACCCAGAAGGGTATGGTTGAGGGAGTCATAAACTAATGTAATGGAAGAGGCAAAACAGGCACCTCAAACAGAGATTGTATCAAGTGAGGTGGAGGTGGAAGAACTTCTTGAAAATGAAAATCTTGTGAAAGAAGAGAAGTCCCAAACATTTGGAACTATACCAGACACAGAACAAGCAACATCAATTCAATGTTTGTAAATCCTTTTTTTTGTAGTTTACTTTTTTTTTTATAATGAAACTAGTGGTTAAGAACAAGGCCACTAGTATAAAAAAACCTTTTTACATCACTTGATATACACCGGGCATACATATCATGGTGTAAAATGTCTACATATTTTGGTTATACATGTGTTTTGGTTGTTGTAAATGTATAAAATAGGAGGCGGCAAAGTAAATAACCGATGTATATACTATATACATCATATATTTTTGTAAAACATGTATAAAGATATACACGCCCGTGTAAAATACGTTTATTAACCCATATATATAGTTTGTACGAGGTTGGTGAGTTAAGAAAGAGTATATACATCAAGCTTATTATAAAACCGATGTATATAGTACATACTTCATTTTAGCCCAAAGAATTTAATCTACCCGCCCTGCTTTTTCACCAAAAATTTGCCATCGCGCGCGCTCGTACTTCATTTCACCAAGAAGCTCTTCTTTCGTTGTTGAACAAGTATAGTATTCCAGATACTCTCTCTGAACCTCATGACCACCGCAGCCTCCTTCCATGTCAATCCTACGTCGCTTAGCCTCCTCACTAACCATCGCCGCCTCTTTTCCGCCTCTGCAGCCGCCGCCGTTCGCCCGGACACAGCCTGGACCCCCGCCCCTCTCACGCTCGTAAGCTGAGCCGCCAAATCCCTCTTCAACGTTACAATCGACGTGTCTGACGCCCCAGAACTGGCCACGTCCTATACGCGCGTCGGTCAGTATGTGCAGTTGCGTGTACCTAGGCACCTCTAGGGCGGCGTTCTATGCTATCGCTTCTCCGCCTTCACGCGCGGCCGCCAATGGAGAATTTGACTTCCTTTTGAAGAATTTCGATGGTTCCACTGCCGAACAAATCTGCAGATTGAGGAGGGGGGATTCCGTTGAATTGAGCGCTGTTTTAGGGCACGGATTCGATGTTGATCGGATTTCTCTTGCTGAGGAATTTCCATCGGTATTGATTTTTGCCACCGGATCTGGAATCAGGTTTGTCATTTTTGTTTCTAGTTACATCCTTGATTAATTCACTTTTTCGGTAGCTTATTGATGTTTGCTTGATTGGAAATCATCTGAATCCGGAATCAGGTTTGACGTTTTTGTTTCTAGTTTAATCCACTTTTTCAGTAGCTTATTTATGCTTGCTTGAT